>NC_059210.1:57009263-57126763 GCF_020615455.1 Coregonus clupeaformis | reverse complement strand
CTCTCCTCTTCCTCAGGGTTAAGGGTCAGAGTGTGTGAAGTCAAAGTTCATTCCTACGAGCTTCAGAAGATGCTCAGTGATAATCAAAGAGCTGGCAGCCTTTTAGAGGAACAGCCACTGGGGGAGGAGTGTGTGTGTGGTTTCCCTCTGGCTCTGGTGAAAGCCCTTCCTTCCTGTCAGTGGAGATAAAGATGTGCTGTCACAAGGCCCGGCTCGGACTTCCCTAACCAACACCCTACAAATCCAAGGATACATTCCTACACACACACACACACACAGAGCCACTGTTCCCTTCCGCACCAGGCGCTACTGAACTGCTGTCTTGTTCTGTCCTGAGGTGCTTCAGCAGTCTGTTCTGTACTGTTCTGTTCTGCATGGTTCTGCCCTGTTCCTGAGTTCCTGAGGGGTTGGGAGAGACGCCCTTATAAGGCAGTAACCAACCCCAGCCTGAGGTCTCTGATTCTTATCACCCTCCCCCTCCCTCTCCCTCTCCCTCTCCCTCCTTGGCGTGCCCGGGCACGCTTCACCACAGCAATCATTCATTACCTCTGAGGCCAATCAGCAACCAGAACAGCAGGCTGAGAGGTACAGTGGGGAAAAAAAGTATTTAGTCAGCCACCAATTGTGCAAGTTCTCCCACCTTAAAAAGATGAGAGAGGCCTGTAATTTTCATCATAGGTACACGTCTACTATGACAGACAAATTGAGGGGAAAAAATCCAGAAAATCACATTGTAGGATTTTTAATGAATTTATTTGCAAATTATGGTGGAAAATAAGTATTTGGTCACCTACAAACAAGCAAGATTTCTGGCTCTCACAGACCTGTAACTTCTTCTTTAAGAGGCTCATCTGTCCTCCACTCATTACCTGTATTAATGGCACCTGTTTGAACTTGTTATCAGTATAAAAGACACCTGTCCACAACCTCAAACAGTCACACTCCAAACTTCACTATGGCCAAGACCAAAGAGCTGTCAAAGGACACCAGAAACAAAATTGTAGACCTGCACCAGGCTGGGAAGACTGAATCTGCAATAGGTAAGCAGCTTGGTTTGAAGAAATCAACTGTGGGAGAAATTATTAGGAAATGGAAGACATACAAGACCACTGATAATCTCCCGCCATCTGGGGCTCCACGCAAGATCTCACCCCGTGGGGTCAAAATGATCACAAGAACGGTGAGCAAAAATCCCAGAACCACACGGGGGGACCTAGTGAATGACCTGCAGAGAGCTGGGACCAAAGTAACAAAGCCTACCATCAGTAACACACTAAGCCGCCAGGGACTCAAATCCTGCAGTGCCAGACGTGTCCCCCTGCTTAAGCCAGTACATGTCCAGGCCCGTCGGAAGTTTGCTAGAGTGCATTTGGATGATCCAGAAGAGGATTGGGAGAATGTCATATGGTCAGATGAAACCAAAATAGAACTTTTTGGTAAAAACTCAACTCGTCGTGTTTGGAGGACAAAGAATGCTGAGTTGCATCCAAAGAACACCATACCTACTATGAAGCATGGGGGTGGAAACATCATGCTTTGGGGCTGTTTTTCTGCAAAGGGACCAGGACGACTGATCCGTGTAAAGGAAAGAATGAATGGGGCCATGTATCGTGAGATTTTGAGTGAAAACCTCCTTCCATCAGCAAGGGCATTGAAGATGAAACGTGGCTGGGTCTTTCAGCATGACAATGATCCCAAACATACCGCCCGGGCAACGAAGGATCTGGAGTGGCCTAGCCAGTCTCCAACTCTCAACCCCATAGAAAATCTTTGGAGGGAGTTGAAAGTCCGTGTTGCCCAGCGACAGCCCCAAAACATCACTGCTCCAGAGGAGATCTGCATGGAGGAATGGGCCAAAATACCAGCAACAGTGTGTGAAAACCTTGTGAAGACTTACAGAAAACGTTTGACCTGTGTCATTGCCAACAAAGGGTATATAACAAAGTATTGAGAAACTTTTGTTATTGACCAAATACTTATTTTCCACCATAATTTGCAAATAAATTCATAAAAAATCCTACAATGTGATTTTCTGGATTTTTTCTCCTCATTTTGTCTGTCATAGTTGACGTGTACCTATGATGAAAATTACAGGCCTCTCTCATCTTTTTAAGTGGGAGAACTTGCACGATTGGTGGCTGACTAAATACTTTCCCCCCCACTGTAGTAGGGATGTCCCACAGGTTAGGTGAGGGAGGGAGGGAGGGAATACAGGACCTCCATATACTGCTGTCGGTATAGAATTGGTAAAGTTTTCAAATTTTTAGTAGAGTGCATACATAATATTTTTTTTTTCCCCCCGTGGGAATCAAACCCACAACCCTGGCGTTGCAAACACCATGCTCTACCAACTGAGCTACATCCCTGCTGGCCATTCCCTCCCCTACCCTGGACGACGCTGGGCCAATTGTGCGCCGCCCCAGCGGTCTCCCGGTCGCGGCCGGCTACGACAGAGCCTGGATTTGAACCAGGATCTCTAGTGGCACAGCTAGCACTGTGATGCAGTGCCTTAGACCACTGCGCCACTCGGGAGGAAAGTTAGTGAAGTAATCTGTTAGTGAAGTAATCTCTCCCCCTGCTCTGTCTCAGTGGTGAATACGTTCAGACAGAGACGTTAATCTGCACAGCCCTACATAACAGCTGGCCCAGGCCTCTGTGTGTGTGTGTGTGTGTGTGTGTGTGAGTGTGTGTGGTGTGTGTGTCTCAACGCAACTGGGCTCTGCTCCCACTCCCACACATATTCAAATATACCCTCCCAACTATCATTCACTAAGGCTAAGCCCACTTGTCTCTGAGAACCATACAGTGTGTCCTTTTCTCCTGTCTCTCTCAGAGCCAATTAAGAGCTGAGACACACAGGGGAGGTGAACACAACAGGGCCGGAGGTATTTTTACAGCACTGTGCTCAAGAGGAAGTCTAAAGACCTGAAAACCCTACAAATAAAAGATTTGACGCCCCGCCCCCTCTCACCCATTAAACATCTACAGCGTCGGGAGGCTTGTCTCCCTGTCCAGGAGATACTACAGACACATCATATATCATCTCCAGAGGAATACAGACATGAATAAGATATGGAGAGAAGGAACAACAGAAGAGACAAAGTGAGGAGTGGGGGAGGAAGGAGAGTATAGGGGTGATAAGGAAAGAGAATGAAGCAGAAACAGAGGGAGTGAAAAGAAGAGGGAGTGTGCTCAGAAGGGATAGAATGGGACAGACAGGTGGTGAGATGAGGGAAGAGGGATGAGGGTACCAGGGGGCAGAGGGGAGAGGGATGCACCTGCTCGAAAATGAGCCCCTATATTCCCTCTGGTGCCCAGCTGGCATCACCACCAACACAGCTGCCACCTCATTATACACACACACACACACACACACACACACACACACAGAGGAATAGAGAGATTGGAATAGAGAGAGAGGGAAGCGAGAGAGGAGAGAGAGAGAGAGAGAGAGTTGCAGAGAGAAAATGGAGAGCGAGATGAGAGAAGAGTTGAGTGTTCACTGACCTTATCATTAGCCACAAGGAAGTATCGCCATGGCAGTGCAAGTCATCTCACTTAACTCAGATGCAATTTTACTCCATTTACACAAATGATGACTCAGCGACACTAGCTAAAACACCAGTGACACAGCTCTGATATCCTAAACACACTATACCTGTCACGGTTTACTAAGCCAGAACCCAGAAGCAGACCAGGACAAGGTACGTTGAGACAAAGGTGAGTGTTTATTTAACAGATTCCCGAGTGAGGCTGAATAATCCAGGGCACAGAGCGGGTGGCGTGGATGGGTTGTTGAGGGTGCAGTGGTTGGTCCGGTAATGGCTCGGCAGCCGCCGACCATCAGGCAGAGGTTGGGAGAAGGTTCCGGGTGAGAGACTGCAGATAGAAACAAACGGAGGTAAGTACACGGCAAGCCAACAAGGTGCAAAACAACAAAACTAACACTAGTAGCTTAGAGGCTGATACGCTGACAAACATACTGTTCATGGCTAACGATCCGGCAGGAACTGGATGTTAGGCCAGAGCCTAAGAAGGGTGATGATCAGGACCAGGTGTGCAGATTGCTGATGGGATGCAGGTGCGGAAAACAAGAGCGCTCCCGGAGCGTTCCCGAACCCTCGGGAAACTGGAGATCACGAACAGAAACACTAGTCACCAGACAGGACCCGACTCAGACTGCCGGGATCGTTACAGTACCCCCCCTCCGGCGAACGCCACCGGGCGGACTCCCCGGAGCGCCAGGATGGAGGCGGTAGAAGTCACTGATGAGGTCAGCATCTAGGACCTGTCGCCGCGGAATCCAACTCCTCTCTTCAGGGCCATACCCCTCCCAGTCCACGAGATACTGGAAACCCCGGCCCCGCCGTCTGGAATCCATGATGCGACGCACCGTGTAGGCAGGACCACCTCCGATCATCCGAGGAGGAGGAGGAGGAGGCGGAGGAGGCAACAGAGGACTGAGGAAGACAGGCTTGAGGCAGGAGACATGAAAGGTGGGATGGACTCTGAGCGTCCTCGGTAGTTTGAGTCGAACTGCCACTGGATTGATCACCTTCTCCACCACAAACGGACCAATGAACCCGTGTAACAACTTCCTAGACTCAGTCCGTAACGGAAGATCCCGTGTGGCCAACCAAACCCTATCTCCGATGGTATAGGTGGGAGCGGATCCGGCGACGATTCGCCTGGAGCTGATACCGGTCCGAAACTCTAAGGAGTGCCTTTCTGGCCCGATGCCAGGTCCGGTGGCAACCGAAATATGGGCCTGAACAGAAGGCACTGAGAGCTCCTTCTCCTGAGAAGGGAACAGGGGAGGTTGGTAGCCATACAGGCACTGGAAAGGAGACATCCCAGTGGCAGATGTAGGGAGAGTATTGTGGGCATACTCAACCCAAGGCAACTGAGAGACCCAGGAGGTGGGGTTGGAAGAGACCAGACAGCGTAGCGTGGATTCCATCTTCTGGTTGGCTCTCTCCGCCTGACCATTGGATTGGGGGTGAAAACCAGATGTGAGACTGACTGTAGCTCCAATGGCCAAACAGAAGGACTTCCAGACAGCAGAGGTAAACTGAGGGCCACGGTCGGAAACGATATCACTGGGCAAACCGTGGACCCTGAAAACCTCCCTAACCAGGATCTCGGACGTCTCCGAGGCAGAGGGAAGCTTGGCAATTGGCACAAAGTGGGCGAACTTGCTGAATCTGTCCACGATAGTCAGAACGACCGTGTTCCCCTCAGAAGCGGGCAACCCAGTGACGAAGTCCAGGGGCCAGATGCGACCATGGTCGCCGGGGAATAGGAAGGGGGTGAAGTAGTCCAGAGCTGGGCCGATTGGTACTCTTATTCTGCGCACACACTGGACAGGCAGCAACAAAACCCCGAGTATCCTCGGCCATGGCAGGCCACCAAAAACGTCTGCGAAGAAACGCCATTGTCCGAGCCACGCCAGGGTGACAAGCCATCTTGCTGGCGTGGGACCATTTGAGGACAGCAGGACGAACCGACTCAGGCACAAACAACCGACCGGGTGGACCGTTACGGGGACCGGGCTGAGTCCGAAGGGCCGCCAGCACCTCCTCCTCAATCTTCCACATAACTGCTCCCACGACGCAGTTCCGGGGAGAATTGTCTCGATCTTGGACCCACTCTCCTCCGTCTTGGAGAACATCCGGGACAAGGCGTCCGCCTTGCCGTTCTTAGATCCAGGTCGGAACGTCAGGGAAAAACTTGAATCGTCCGAAAAACAACGCCCACCTGGCCTGACGGGAGTTGAGACGTTTAGCGATTGCACGTAAGCAAGATTCTTGTGGTCAGTCCAGACAATAAACGATTGCTCCGCCCCTCCAACCAGTGGCGCCACTCCTCCAAGGCAAGTTTCACCGCGAGAAGCTCCCGGTTACCCACATCGTAATTCCTCTCCGCAGGCGAAAGGCGACGAGAGTAGTAGGCGCAGGGATGGAGTTTACTGTCCGTGGAGCATCGCTGCGACAGGATGGCGCCAACTCCCACATCAGACGCGGCCCACCTCAACGACGAACTGACGGGCCGTGTCCGGTTGAGAGAGAATCGGTGCGTTGGTGAATCGCCTCTTCAAATCCAGAAACGCTCGATCCGCCTCCGGATTCCACTTGAAGGTCCTGATACTGGAAGTCAAGGCAGTTAACGGAGCGGCCACACGGCTGTAATCCCGGATGAATCTGCGGTAGAAATTCGCAAACCCCAAAAAATCTCTGGAGCTGCAATCTCGTACCGGGCTGGGCCCATTCCAGAACCGCTCTAACCTTCTCCTGGTCCATCCTAATCTCTCCCCTGGAGATGATGTACCCGAGAAAGGATGTCGTGTGGGCGTGAAACTCGCACTTCTCGGCCCTTTACGAACAGGCGATTCTCCAACAATCGCTGCAGAACCTGCCGGACATGCTGGACGTGGTCGGAAGGTTCCTTCGAGAAGATCAGAATGTCATCCAGGTAAACAAACACAAAGAGACCGATCATATCTCTCAGGACGTCGTTCACCATACTCTGAAATACCGCTGGAGCATTGGTCAGTCCAAACGGCATCACCTGATACTCGAAGTGACCCATCGGTGTATTGAAACCCGTCAACCACTCGTCCCCCTCTCTGATCCGGACCATGTGATACGCATTGCGTAGGTCAAGCTTGGTGAATACCGTAGCACCCTGTAAGGAGTCGAAGGCAGAACTCATCAAGGGCAGGGGATACTTGTTCTTGACCGTGATGGCATTCAACCCCCCGATAATCAATACACGGTCGAAGAGAGCCATCCTTCTTACCCACAAAGAAGAATCCTGCCCCCAGGGGTGATGACGAGGGACGAACGAGACCAGCCGCTAGGGACTCTTTGATGTAGGTCTCCAACGCCTCACGTTCAGGTCGGGAGATACTGTATAACCTTCCTTTGGGGTAGACAGCTCCCGGGAACAGGTTGATGGCACAATCATATGGTCGGGTGGGGAGGGAGTGACAGAGCCTTCTGCTTACTGAAAACTTCCCCCAAATCGTGATATGTCTCGGGAACCAGGGACAAATCTGGGGGTTTAGCCTCAATCACCTGACTGGGAACCGAATGGGGGCAGGCAGTCTTGAGACAGTTAGCATGACAATCAAGGCTCCAACTCGTTACCTTGCCCGTCACCCAATCGAACGTGGGATTGTGTTCCTTCAGCCAGGGGTATCCAAGGACCAGAGGAACATGGGAAGACGGCAGAATGAAGAATGAAATCATCTCAGAATGATTCCCCGACAGCCGCATCTTAACCGGTTCAGTCCTCATCGTGATACGTGCCAGACTACTGCCGTTCAGAGTGGTCGCTTCAATGGCTTCCGGCAATTGCTCCTTGGAAAGCCCCAGCTGTTCCACCAACTCGGCATCAAGAAAGCTTCCATCGGCACCTGAATCGATAAAAGCGTTAATCGCTAAGCTTTGATTCCTGTTCACAAGGGTAGCCGGGAAACGGGGTCTGACAGAGGTACTGAGAGGTTGAAACTGGCTCGCTAAAAGTCCTCCCAACTTTAGCGAGCCGGGCAGTTTGACGACCGCCGGGAACAAGTGGAGCTGTAATGTCCCGAGCGACCACAGTAGAGACAGCAGTTGGTCTTACGTCTATGTTGACGCTCCTCCTTGGTTAACCCGTGCCGCCCCACTTGCATGGGTTCAGAATCGGGAGAGAGGTCCTCTCCACTAATCCTTTGTGGTGGAGAATGATCGACGTGTTCTGGTCCACCACCCGACCCGACTGGGAACTGAGAAGCTGATCGATTGGACGGACCCCATTGCTTCTCCCTCCTTCGCTCTCGGACTCGATTATCCACCCGAATCGACAAGGCTACCAAGCTGTCCAGGTCACTAGGCTCCGGATAGGAGATCAACTCATCCTTGAGCTGCTCCGACAGACCCTGGTAAAAGGCCGCTTGCAGAGACTCCTCGTTCCACCCACTCTCCACAGCCAACGTCTTGAACTCGATCACGAAGTCGGCCACGCTGCGAGTTCCTTGGTGAAGTGAAAACAGGCGCCTAGCTGCGTCCCCTCCCTCGGACGGAATGGTCGAAGAGCTTCCTCATCTCGGCCGTGAACCCTGGTATGAAGCCATGCAGGGATCCTGTCGTTCCCAAACGGCTGACGCCCACTCCAGCGCTCGACCACGCAGCAACTCAATCACAAAGGCTATCCTAGCCTTGTCTGTGGCATAAGAGTAGGGCTGTAGATCGAACACTAATCCACACTGCATAAGGAAGGAACGGCATCTTCCCAGCTCCCCCTCATATTTATCCGGCGTCGGAACCTTGGGCTCACGGAGGGACACAACTTCAGAAGCGGCAGGCGAGATGGGTGAAACCGGTAGTGGATCCTCCACCGGACACTTGCGTTGGTTCTGGACCTCCGTCAGACCGGTAGAAAGGTTCCGAACTGACAACGCGATCTCCTGTAGTACCGTGCTATGATGGCCCAACATCTTCTCCTGCTGGGTAATGGCATGGCGAACAGAGTCCAGGTCCGCTGGGTTCATTACTGGCCGGATCGTTCTGTCACGGTTTACTAAGCCAGAACCCAGAAGCAGACCAGGACAAGGTACGTTGAGACAAAGGTGAGTGTTTATTTAACAGATTCCCGAGTGAGGCTGAATAATCCAGGGCACAGAGCGGGTGGCGTGGATGGGTTGTTGAGGGTGCAGTGGTTGGTCCGGTAATGGCTCGGCAGCCGCCGACCATCAGGCAGAGGTTGGGAGAAGGTTCCGGGTGAGAGACTGCAGATAGAAACAAACGGAGGTAAGTACACGGCAAGCCAACAAGGTGCAAAACAACAAAACTAACACTAGTAGCTTAGAGGCTGATACGCTGACAAACATACTGTTCATGGCTAACGATCCGGCAGGAACTGGATGTTAGGCCAGAGCCTAAGAAGGGTGATGATCAGGACCAGGTGTGCAGATTGCTGATGGGATGCAGGTGCGGAAAACAAGAGCGCTCCCCGGAGCGTTCCCGAACCCTCGGGAAACTGGAGATCACGAACAGAAACACTAGTCACCAGACAGGACCCGACTCAGACTGCCGGGATCGTTACAATACCTAACCAACCAAACAAGGCAGACTCGTGTTACTTCACAGCAGGTTCCGATAAACCCTAAACCCTCTATACTAATCCCTTAGATCTTTAGCACCAGGAGCTTCAACCCACTGAGAGACAAGTTGGAAACACATTTAAACACTCTAGTCAATTCAAACACCTTCCAGTAAAGGTGATAAAGCTCTGCCGCAAGGCGCCAAAAGATTACTCAGGATTTTTATGAGATTGTCCCCCGGTCCCCATCCTGGTGCCTACAGTGAGGGAAAAAAGTATTTGATCCCCTGCTGATTTTGTACGTTTGCCCACTGACAAAGACATGATCAGTCTATAATTGTAATGGTAGGTTTATTTGAACAGTGAGAGACAGAATAACAACAACAAAATCCAGAAAAACGCATGTCAAAAATGTTATAGATTGATTTGCATTTTAATGAGGGAAATAAGTATTTGACCCCTCTGCAAAACATGACTTAGTACTTGGTGGCAAAACCCTTGTTGGCAATCACAGAGGTCAGACGTTTCTTGTAGTTGGCCACCAGGTTTGCACACATCTCAGGAGGGATTTTGTCCCACTCCTCTTTGCAGATCTTCTCCAAGTCATTAAGGTTTCGAGGCTGACGTTTGGCAACTCGAACCTTCAGCTCCCTCCACAGATTTTCTATGGGATTAAGGTCTGGAGACTGGCTAGGCCACTCCAGGACCTTAATGTGCTTCTTCTTGAGCCACTCCTTTGTTGCCTTGGCCGTGTGTTTTGGGTCATTGTCATGCTGGAATACCCACCCACGACCCATTTTCAATGCCCTGGCTGAGGGAAGGAGGTTCTCACCCAAAATTTGATGGTACATGGCCCCGTCCATCGTCCCTTTGATGCGGTGAAGTTGTCCTGTCCCCTTAGCAGAAAAACACCCCCAAAGCATAATGTTTCCACCTCTATGTTTGACAGTGGGGATGGTGTTCTTGGGTTCATAGGCAGCATTCCTCCTCCTCCAAACACGGCGAGTTGAGTTGATGCCAAAGAGCTCGATTTTGGTCTCATCTGACCACAACACTTTCACCCAGTTCTCCTCTGAATCATTCAGACGTTCATTGGCAAACTTCAGACGGCCCTGTATATGTGCTTTCTTGAGCAGGGGGACCTTGCGGGCGCTGCAGGATTTCAGTCCTTCACGGCGTAGTGTGTTACCAATTGTTTTCTTGGTGACTATGGTCCCAGCTGCCTTGAGATCATTGACAAGATCCTCCCGTGTAGTTCTGGGCTGATTCCTCACCGTTCTCATGATCATTGCAACTCCATGAGGTGAGATCTTGCATGGAGCCCCAGGCCGAGGGAGATTGAAGTTCTTTTGTGTTTCTTCCATTTGCGAATAATCGCACCAACTGTTGTCACCTTCTCACCAAGCTGCTTGGCGATGGTCTTGTAGCCCATTCCAGCCTTGTGTAGGTCTACAATCTTGTCCCTGACATCCTTGGAGAGCTCTTTGGTCTTGGCCATGTTGGAGAGTTTGGAATCTGATTGATTGATTGCTTCTGTGGACAGGTGTCTTTTATACAGGTAACAAGCTGAGATTAGGAGCACTCCCTTTAAGCGTGTGCTCCAAATCTCAGCTCGTTACCTGCATAAAAGACACCTGGGAGCCAGAAATCTTTCTGATTGAGAGGGGGTCAAATACTTATTTCCCTCATTAAAATGCAAATCAATATATAACATTTTTGACATGCGTTTTTCTGGATTTTGTTGTTGTTATTCTGTCTCTCACCGTTCAAATAAACCTACCATTAAAATTATAGACTGATCATTTCTTTGTCAGTGGGCAAAGATACAAAATCAGCAGGGGATCAAATACTTTTTTCCCTCACTGTATGTGACTAGCTTCCAAATGATAGCCCGTCCCATTCTAGAACTGCTGACTCCAAATGTTATTTCACATCAACAAAGAGCTTCTCAACAACAGCCAAGTGCTCATGAATTTCATTTGACTGAATTTTGGTATAGCTGAGGTGTGAGTGGAATGCCGACTATGACTTCAATGGCAGAATAAATCAGGGGACACAGTGACCCCAGGTGGATGGATCAGACAATACAGGTCTTCCTGAGAGTGATGGAAAGCATAAAGGAGAAAATGATGTGGCCCCTTTCCAATAACTCTTTAAAGGCCCAGTGCATTCAAAAACGTGATATTCCTGTGTTTTATATATATTTCCACACAATGAGGTTGGAATAATACTGTGAAATTGTGAAAATTATGACAATGCCCTTTTAGTGTAAGAGCTTTTTGAAAAGACCGCCTGAAATTTCAGCATGTTTTGGTGGGATGCAGTTTTGGCCTGCCTGGTGACATCACCAGTTGGTAAATTAGTTACTAGACCAATAAGAAAGATAGTTCCAAACCTCTCTGCCAATAACAGCTAGTTGAAAATGTTCCCCTCCCAACTCATGTTTATGGTAACAGGTTCAAGAATGGCTGGAAAATCATAACAATTATCTCAAATTAACCCTCCAAATAGCACTGTTGGGAGATTTGGAAAACCATCGTCAATCAACAATATAATAACACCTTTAGTAAAAATATGTATCTTACAATCTGTATATACTATGCGATTAGACAGGTTCAGAATTTATGTGAAACATCACAGCACAGTTGAAAAATACACGGCACATGGAAATCATAAGAGGGCGGTTTATGGAGATAGGTGGGATGGACTGAGAGTTGCTGAGGGGTGGGTTTAAAAGCTCATGTTCTATAATAGTTGACTGAAAACACTATGTATAATGTATAAGTACTATCTATCTAGATATCAAAATATCAAATTACTTTATTATTGCTATGTAACTACTGTAAAAATAAATAAAAAAAGTGCCATATATGTAAAATGTGTGTAGAAATACAACAAAATAAAAAGTTGTAAAAACAAAGTTTATATTTTTTTATTTATTAATAAAAATAAGCTTCTTCTTTTTTTTTGGACCATTTTAATTGAAAACAATCACAGTATGGTACTTAATTGTTACCCAGAAATGATTTTATATTGAGATAAAAAAGGCTGCATTGGATCTTTAACATGCATCCTTCCTTCCTCTCTCCCTTCAAGTAACCACTGAAGTAATGTCAGTTCAGTGAGGGAGCATTTAAAAATGATTCAAACAGCCATAGAAAGGGATAGAGAGACTGACCTCATCCTCTTCCTCTTCACTGACCCCATGGCCAAATAGCGTTGATAGCGTAAACCTTCTCATCTAACAGCCTGGACCGCTGGAAGCAAAGGCGGCGTTAGCATACCGGTAAACCCTGAGTAAACAAGCTGCTTCTGAAAATATGAATGTCCTTACTATGGTACAGACTACAGTAGAATAGCTATTATGACACCTACAAGTAGATAAACTCTGCATTTTTTCCAGTGCTATGGTCAAAGATCTACTTAAACGCCATATGAAAAGATTCCCCAGGGACTAACACAGTATTTCTTTTCTGCACCACCGAGGATGGTCAAACTATGGTCTTGACTTCACATTCACAGTGGAGAATTGTCTGCCCAACTCACAGATTGGTACTAGATTGAGAAACACTGCTTATATATTGCATATGGCTTTGATATAACTTTTACCTTTAGTCAGTAGTCCAGAATGGGCCACAAGCCGAGAAGAGTCAATTCACCACTCATAGCGCAGCAGAGTCCCTGAGAGGATAGAGGGACAGGAGCTGGGAGTGTGAGTGTCTGTCTGCCTGTGTGAATGTGACACCCTGCCCATTCTACCACCCTGATGTGATGGTCATCTGATAGCCAATCAGCACAGACATGCTCCTAGTAACCCCATGTGAAATACTGCAGACTTTTCTCAGCTCAGCAATATCCTGCTGTCAGCAACACACACACACAAATCAGACTAACACCCTCAGAGAAACTGGGAAAAATATTACCTTATAATCTGCCCCTCAGCAATGGGCCAGTCTCAGTCAGTCTTAAAAAACCTCTCAAACAAACTCATGTTGCTAACATTTTTGTCAGACTCGTGGAGAGCTGGTCATTAGTCAGCCAACTAGTCACATAACAGCCCACAGTTTCACACATAACGACTGAGTCAGTGTCCATATAGATTAGATTTTATTTAGAAGCAAAGATGCTCTGGTGAACGCACACACAGGAAATCACACTCTTCATTTACAGAACAAGGTCACGGGTCAGAGGTTGAAGGTCAGGTTGGGTCACAGCTGGGTCACTGAGCCTTGGGGGGCACCCACTCTTGGATCTTCTTGCGGGTGGTGGAGTAGGGCACGTACGCCTGGGCCGAACCACTCACGTTGAACTGGTGGACCTCCGCCAGGAACTTCTTGGGCGTAGGGGGGTGTGTGGTGGGGGGGTTGTCTGTCATACAGTGCAGCCAACGATGCCTGAGGAGATTTAAGATTGGGAGTTAGCATCAGGTACTCATTTCATCAATAGGCTAGTTCATCAATAGAAGGTTCGTAGACAGTAAAAACATAATTAAGACACCAGTACATCAACTCAATGAGTACCACCCAGATCTGTTACAATTCCATATCCATAACTTTAGGCCAGTATCTCCAACATGGCAATGGCCCAGTCACTGAGATAGAGGCAACTCTACCTGTGTCAAACTAAGTAAGATGTATTTACCATTCAGCGGGCACCATGCTGCCATCCACCTCCCACATGGTGTTCTTTCCATTCATCTCCGTCGTGTAAATCACCCAGCGGTGACGACCTGACAAGGAGAGGAGGAGAGGTGTTACTCTGGGTACACTACAGGTCTTTAACAGCCCTCTCTACCACACCTCTATTACTTGATTTCCCCATAGTCTGACCAATCAACCCCATATGGAAAATATTAAAATGTCTACGCTAACTACATTCAGAGATAATATGATGATTGTCACTGCAATACATAGCCTAAGGCCATTACTGGTAATATGAGCAGTCTGTTTAACCTTACCAAAAAAGTAGCGTGTGTCCTCAAAGTACTTGTTTCCATACTTGTCCACGCCAATCAGCGCTCCCGTTTTCACATCATTTGCCCTGTAACAAAAACACAGTCACCACAAGTTAGATAACTAGCTAGCTAGCTAGTCCATCCACTAGCACTATGTCTAATTTGTCAGACTGGATACAGATCAGAGATCACACAATCAAGTAGCCTTGAAACAGTTCCATGTTAAAACACTGGTCTTTTTTTATTAGTTTAAATGAATATTCAACAGAGCGTGAGCTTTTAAACAGAGCAGTGAGTCTGTTTGTTTGCCAGCTACAGTAGTTAGCTAGGTAGGTAGTTAGGTAAGGCAAGTTAGTTAGCAGGTTGCCTGTCGACCGGGAACACGCTTATTTCTCTCGAGTAAATGCATTGAAAGTAACGACAACCACCTCTATAGATTAAAAAGCACATAATTGTTATATCGCTCTTATACTGACCTGAATAACTGAACAAATAAGCCTTTCACACCACCGTGACCTCCTAACTGTCCCAAAGCCCTTCGAACGACATGTATATACTCCGCCATTTTCAGACGGGACTGATTTGGGCATCGGACACTGTTGTACATGTAAATACATTCGTGCTGAAACGCTCCCCGGTCCACAATAGTTCCGCCCAATGTTTCAAGCATAACAGTAGTCTATGAACAGCATTTCAAGCAGTTTCAAGCACGGTTTCTCTTCTATTCTGTGATGATAGACGGAGTACGCCGTAGTAAGAAAATGCTACCACCTAACTGTCCATTTTGAAGTGTCTCAATATTGAGAAAACAATTTGATGACAGGTCGGGTAACCGATTGTAAATAAAATAAATAAATAAAAATAATACAACATTTTACAACCATGCTAACAGTCTTTTCTCAAGTGTCTCTTACTTGGGAGCAAAATGTGATGACTATTATAGAAACATTCAAGAAGCTAACTGTCCTGTTTCAAGTCTCTTTAGAAGCTAAATGTAATGACATACTATTTAGTTATAATAGAATGCTACCAAAATATGGATAATAGTAATACATTTAAAAAAGTCTTACAGACAGTGCCTTCGGAAAGTATTCACACCCCTTGACTTTTTCCACATTTTGTTGCGTTACAGATTTTGTGTCACTGGCCTTCACGCAATACACCACAATGTCAAAATGAATTATGTTTGTAGAAATGTGTACAACAGGCCTCCTGTAGCTCAGTTGGTAGAGCATGGCGCTTGCAACGCCAGGGTTGTGGGTTTGATTCCCACGGGGGGCCAGTATGAAAAAATGTATGCACTCACTAACAGTAAGTTGCTCTGGATAAGAGCTCTGCTAAATGACTAAAATGTGTAAATGTACTATTTAAAAATGAAAAGCTGAAATGTCTTGAGTCAATAAGTATTCAACCCCTTTGTTATGGCAAGCCTAAGTTCAGGAGTAAAAATGTGCTTAACAAGTCACATAATAAGTTGCATGGACTCAACCTGTGTGCAATAATAGTGACTTTAAAACAGTTACGGTTTAATGGCTGTGAGAGGAGAACACTGAGGATGGATCAACAACATTGTAGTTACTCCACAATACTAACCTGAGTGAAAAGAAGGAAGCCTGTACAGAATATAAATATTACAAAACATGCATCCTGTTTGCAATAAGTCACTAAAGTAAAACTGCAAAGAAATTAACTTTATGTCCTGAATACAAAGCATTATGTTTGGGGCAAATCCAACATAAAACATCACTGAGTACCACCTATTTTCAAGCATGGTGGTGGCTACAGCATGTTATGGGTATGCTTGTCATCGGCAAGGACTAGGGAGTTTTTTAGGATAAAAATAAATAGAATAGAGTTAAGCACAGGCAAAATCCTAGAGCAAAACCTGTCTGTCTGTTTTCCAACAGAAACTGGGAGACAAATTCACCTTTCAGCAGGACAATAACCTAAAAGACAAATTGCTTACCAATACGACATTGAATGTTCCTGAGTGGCCTAGTTAGTTTTGACTTAAACTGGCTTGAAAATCTATGGCAAGTCTTGAAAATGTCTGTCTAGCAATGAACTTGACAGAGCTTGAAGAATTTTAAAAAGAATAATGTGCAAATATTGTACAATCTAGGTGTGCAAAGCTCTTAGCGACTTACCCAGAAAGACTCACAGCTGTAATCACTGCCAAATGTGATTCTAATATGTATTGACTCAGGGGTGTGAATACTTATGTAAATGAGATATTTCTGTATTTCATTTTCAATACATTTCCAAAATGTTCTACAAACGTTTTCACTTTGTCGTTATGGGGTATTGTGTGTAGATGAATGAGAGAGAAAAAATATTTAAAATCCATTTTGAATTCAGGCTGTAACACAACAAAATGTGAAATAAGTCAAGGGGTATGAATACTTTCTGAAGGCAGAATTATCTTATTCAGAGGAAGAAAAGAGCTGAGTAAACCCACAGAGAGTGAGCGTTGGGAGTAAATCTGAGTCATATTTTGAAATACTCTTATCTCCCTCAACACAGCGCTTTGATCACTGAGCTCAAAGCAGAAATAAGACAGCCGAGGGAGACTTCTTTATCAGTGTCAAACTTAAACACACACTCACACCTCAAACACACACACACACACATGCACACACACGCAAAGATCCACACCCACAAAGACATGCCTGCACCCACACATCAATCAGTACTATGCAATAAAATAACTAAGTGACAGTAATCTGAGGCTGAAAGATTTATTAACTCCCTCATCCCTTGATGTATCAAAGCATGAAATTAAGTCAAGATGCAAAGTCACTTTCAGAGGTTTTATTAAAAAGTGGTGCCTGATAGTTCTGCAGAAATATTGTTTACAGACGAGACACTGTGGCTTTCTAATGATTGTGTTTTAGAATGGAGGGACATTTAGTCATTATAAAATATCATCTGTTTTGAGTTATCCCTAATCCTTCTCTGTGTTATAAACTTAATTTCCCATAAGGCCACTTGTCACAATGGTGCAGTACTGCAACCTGATTAGTACATTTGAAGTATATATGTCTCCCGAGTGGCGCAGTGGTCTAAGGCACTGCATCGCAGTGCTAGCTGTGCCACTAGAGATCCTGGTTCGAATCCAGGCTCTGTCGTAGCCGGCTGCGACCGGGAGACCCATGGGGCGGCACGCAATTGGCCCAGCGCCGTCCAGGGTAGGGGAGGGAATGGCCAGCAGGGATGTAGCTCAGTTGATAGCGCATTGACGCCAGGATTGTGGGTTTGATTCCCACAGGGGGTAGGAAAAATAAATAATGTATGCATTCACTAACTGTACGTTGCTCTGGATAAGAGCGTCTACTAAAATGTAAACTCTAAACAAGTTTCAATTAAAATACATAATGGATATTTACACTGTTTAATGGCTGGTCATTGTGATAATAGAATATTCAAATGAATTAAACAATGCACCACATAATGAAATACCGTTTTCTGTATCTATATTATTACAAGATAACTGAGAATATTTAAGGCACTGTCTGGATGTTACTTTATTGCTAGGGAGCCTAAGGGATACATTTCATTCTCCATTCCATGTCTAGCTTAAAAGACAAACAATATTTTGTAATCTGTCCACTTTTTATTATTATTATTATTATTTGTTGATTTTTATTTTTTACAAATGAGGGCTGGATTAAAAGATTCATCCTAATGAATCCAACAAGTCTGTTGTGGCAGTTTAAAACAAACTACAACATGTGCTTTTACAACCATCATGGCATACAATAAAAAAGGTAGCTACTTCTCATGTTTTTTACAAAAGTGACAAAGATAGTATCTGTTATCAAATAAATCATATTTCTAAAATCACATAATTATGGACAGTGAGAAATGTACAGTTCTATATAAATATTAGCTCTCGACTTTTACCAAAAAAAAGGGTCATTTTACTCTCCCAATTCTACATATTACCCAAGCACCACTTCTGTTGTGGTTGGAGTCTAACAAATACTCTTTAAAAATGCATTTGTTCTATAGGTTGTGTGTAAAATATTGACACTTATGCCATTTCCAGTTGTATCCAGTATACTGCATTACACATGTGGTAGATGTACTGAGTTAAGCCTAACAGAGAACAACAATATAAACCGACCCCTGTAATTTTGCTATATTTCTAATGAGCAAAATGCTCATCTCCTGTGTCTCTGTGGCACCCTGTTTTTTCACAGTTGAATCCAACCCCCTGCAGTGCACCAGAGAAGCTTCCCTATTCAGAGAGAATACACTGCTTTCTCACCCTTCTTTGTAACTGGTATCCCATCATGCAAGGTTCTCACTCTAATCACCATTCCATTTCCCATAATTCATCAATATTACAATTTAAACTTTTCTTACAATATGTTAAATTTCCCAAAGAAAATCACAAAATCCTTTAACTTTTCAAGGATAATGTAAATCAATAGCAATTTACATCAAATCATTTTCAATGACTTTCAAGGCTTTTCGTGGACCGTGGTAACCCCTGTATAAAGTAGCCGGCTGTCCACAGACATGAATTCTGTTAACACTTCCACACACACACGCTTCAGGACATGACCTTTGACCCACAGCTGTGACACATAACTGTTCCATCTAAGATCCAGAGCAGATAGATCTGCAGCCTGTGAGGCTCAACGCGCCCATAACCTCAGAACTCCACTGACAGCAGGGTGGTTTGAAAGGCTGGACCAAGGGCACATTTTCAACGGATCCCAACATTTAGAATGAATGTAATGTAGAGTGACACAAAGTCCATATTTCCATCAGAAAGACAATGATGTCTGCTCTTCACATCACTGACAATGAGGCCTGCTCTTCACACCACTGGGACTCTGGGGTCTCCTGCCGGGCAGCCAGACCGGTTCATCAGGACTCGGGGTGGCATGTCTTGGGTGTGGGGAGTGCTTCCTGAGCTGGTGACCCCTGACATGTGTCTAGAGGTCAAGGATCAAAAGGTGTCCTTCAACTGCCTCCAGGGGTAGGACATGAGCTAACTGGTTAAGGTGTTAAAGAATCATGGCCTCCTGGAAAGCCTCTATCCACCTGAGAGAAAATAGAGAAACACAACATGAACTTTATTGAATGGGCACCTGGGAAACAAACAAACTCATCAATAAACGTTATATTCATAAAATAACTATATGAATGCTTTCCTCCTCCCACGCTCCAGAGTTATCTGTTATAGCATGGTCCCCTCCTGACTGATTAATACTTTATTGATCCCTAAACCAAAGGGAATTTCCATTACCTCTGTGCAGTGGGGATGTCGTCAGCCTTGAAGATATAAAAAAGGGTGTTTTTGTGGTACAGTTTAAACTGCAGCTTCTGGAAAGGGCCACACTTCTCCTCCCGCAGGAAGAAGCCCAGCAGAGGCTGGCTCTCTAGAGCGGCTACGTCCTGGAGAGAGGGAGAGAGAGACATGTCACACACACACACACACACACACACACATACCGGCACAAAGCACTAATGTATGTTTGTGACTAGAGTGGCGTAGATGTGTTACCTCGCTGGCGGCGTAGGTGTACAGGACTTTGTTCTTGACGACGAACCATAGCCTCTTCCATTGCTTCTTGTTGCCCTTTGACCTCTGTAGGTAGCCACTCATGGAGGAGTTCTCTGTGTTTGCAGACACCTCTTTGAGAGCAGCTGGGATCTTCTTCTGTTTCCTGGAGAAAGAGAATCCCCCGGATCTGCCAGTAGGAGACAGCGCCCCAGAAGCAACACGGTCACCTAGGAAACACACAAACACACAGCACTTACAACCTCTGACATACATAGTGAATTTACAATAACAAAAAACATAGGGTTTAAATCATTACTTACCTTCTTTAATATTTTAAATAGCTAAAATACTTTAATATTTAATATGTATTCATGTAAAAGACGCATACTGTTCTCCTGCAGCTTGACGAAGCAGTGGTCACACACACGAGCCGGCTGGTTTTTCAAGTACTCCAGATAGAACTTATTGGACGAGCATGTCTGACACACCACCTGCAATACACACACAGTGAGTGAGAAAACCCCTACACACACACACACGCACACACACACATACATACATACACTATGGAGTACAGTGGTGAGCCATTGTAAATTAGGGCCATGTCCTTTCCTTACCTTCCCGCAGGCTCGGCAGTGGTGGCGTCTCCAGGTGAGGGTGAACTCACAGGTACAGACCATACACATGGTGGCCCTCAGGTCTGGGATCCAGATAGGGGCCTTAGAACCCAGCGGGGCCCCACTGTCACATACACCATCAGCCTACACAGAGAGAGACCATTACAGCCATTACAAATGGACTGTAGCAAAACTATACTGACTATGGTAAAGAGTGGGAGTGTAACCATATTCAGTCAGTCTAATGAGCTACTTTGGAACTACACATGCTACAAGCACGGTACACGCTCACTCACACAAACACACGCACACGCACACTGCCTCACCTCCTCTTGACTCCGGCTGGAGATGAAGGTGATCTTCTTCCTGGTGTGGTCGTCTATCGCTGTGGCGATGGCTGCCAGCCACTCATCTCTCTCTGTGGCCGAGCTGCCAGGCAGAAACAATAACAGAAACTTCCGTAACATTCCCCAGGTTAACTCATCAGAATGTCCGTAATGTTAGGTAGCACCTCCAGGTGTTCAAGTGTATCAGTGAGCAGGTACTCACCTGGCAGACAGGATGAAGGAACGCTCCACACTCTCAATGTTCAGTTCATTCTGATACGCCTCCTGACTGGGCTTACTCACCTGAACACAATAGACAAATGTTTTAGATGTGACTTTAGAAGAGTATTGTCCAGGGTCAATGTGTGTGTTCAACCCTGCCTGTACTCACCTTCATGCCTGCCAGAGAGAGCATGCTGTTGAGTTTATACTGACCAGATTGAACTGGAGTGGTGTACAGAAGAGTGTCATTAAACTAGGGAGAGAGAGACAGATACACACACCACATCAACATACAGACACTTAGGGGGCAATGTTCTAGTCTACAGACTATGTTCGAAGTGAACTATTACACACTTGACTCTAAATCAACTACAGAACTGTAACAGTAATGGGTCAGGTATCACACTGAGACCTCCACTACCCCAGGGGCCTCAGTCAGTACTCACCAGGAAGAACATCCGTGGCTGCATGACCTTCCTGGACAGCTTCATCAGAGTACCCTCCTTAAGGAACACCTGGAGACAAGAAGTGATCATGACAGATGAGATCACAGGTGTGTATGTGTGTGTGTGTGTGTGTGTGTGCCATAGTGCTGGTCACTCACCCTGCCCGGCTGAACAATCTCATGCTGTCCGTTCAGACTGTACTGAATGTGCATCAGCTTCTGAAAGTTATCCTGAAAGATAGCGATAGATAGACCAAGGTCAGAGATCATTTCATGGGATGCCTTTGGCCAAATTCTCATGTGGATGGACATGGTGTGATGTCTCACCCCTTGTTTCATGATGTCGTTGGCATGGTTGGCCACCTCCTTCACTATACCCAGAGCAGCTGTAAGGTCAAAAGAGCCAACACTATGATTAACATGCTGTGAGAGTGTCTGTGAGAGAGAATGGCATCACACCAGACATTGTCACACACAGCCTAATCAACATTGTTCCACTCACCCTGTGTGTCTTTGTAGTCAGACGAGTCCTCAGGAAGGTTCTTCAGATAATCTGTAGAAGAGCAGGAAGTTACATCAGTCCCAGATCACACTAAATCATGCTATATACAGTATGTTTTACATAACCAGTATATACATGTAGAGAACTGTCTGCTGTTACACTCTGTGTCCACTAGGGGGCAGAGTGCTGCCGGTGCACTAAATAGTGCGTCGGAAGTAGAGGTGCTGAGGGTGCAGCAGCACCCCCTGAAAAATCATAATAATACAATTAAAAATATATATATAAATACAAATTGAAAAAACTATTTTTTCACAAAAGTAGTGCACTGGGCCTTTGCTAGTATTAGCGGACCGATATTGACCTCTGCAGCACAGGCAAAACATTTTTTAAGCATCTCTGCTTTGGCAGAAAAGGGTAGTTGTATAATTAAGAACAGTATCTTGTAGTATTCAATCGTTGGAATTGTAAGAGTTGTTGCCCCGTCCCTTTCTCTGCGATTGTCATTCTAATGGAATCCAGAAATAACAAAACCCTGTCTTCAAACATTTACATCAAAAGGTGCAAAGTTATGGGCAAAACATCCACATCAAATTAAATATTTGTATTGATCAAATAACATGGAAAACAACCACTTTTAGTGTAGTAATAATTTACAATCCTTACAAACCACTTAATGTGTGGTCCTCTGTAGCTCAATTGGTAGAGCATGGCGCTTGTAACGCCAGGGTAGTGGGTTCGATCCCCGGGACCACCCATACGTAAAAATGTATGCACACGTGACTGTAAGTCGCTTTGGTTAAAAGCGTCTGCTAAATGGCATATTATTTAAATGTACATTACTGTATTTTACATAGGCTGTTCATCTAGGTTTGTACCTGTAGACTTTCTATCACCATGAAAAAAAAAAACAATGCACAATACCGGAATTGAGTACATTGAAACATCAAGTGGTTTGTGATGATGTGATGTGATAATGTGGCTCAGTTGGTCGAGCATGGCGCTTGCAATGCTAGGATTGTGGGTTGAATTGAAAATATATGCACTCACTACCGTAAGTTGCTCTGGATAAGAGCATCTACTAAAATGTAAAAGGAATGAATAGACCATTTCAGTTCACATAGAAATAAGTTGCATTTGCAAAGTATTTCAAGAAACTGGATAACATACAGTACCAGTCAAAAGTTCATTCAAGGGTTTTTCTTTATTTTTACTATTTACATTGTAGAATAATAGTAAAGACATCAAAACTATGAAATAACACATATGGAATCTTGTAGTAACCAAAAACGTGTTAAACAAATCAAAATAGGTTTTATATTTGAGATTCTTCAAAGTAGCCACCCTTTGCCTTGATGACAGCTTTGCACACGCTTGACATTCTCTCAACCAGCTTCATGAGGTAGTCACCTGGAATGAATTTCAATTAACAGGTGTGCCTTGTTAAAAGTTAATTTGTGGAATTTCTTTCCTTCTTAATGCGTTTGAGGCAATCAGTTGTGTTGTGACAAGGTAGGGTTGGTATGCAGAAGATAGCCCTATTTGGTAAAAGACCAAGTCCATATTATGGCAAGAACAACTCAAATAAGCAAAGAGAAATGACAGTCCATCATTAGTTTAAGACATGAAGGTCAGTCAATACGGAAAATTTCAAGAACTTTAAAGTTTCTTCAAGTGCAGTCACAAAAACCATCAAGCGCTATGATGAAACTGGCTCTCATGAGGACCACCACAGGAAAGGAAGACCCAGAGTTACCTCTGCTGCAGAGGATAAGTTCATTAGAGTTAACTGCACCTCAGATTGCAGCCCAAATAAATGCTGTTCAGAGGAGACTGCGTGAATCAGGCCTTCATGGTTGAATTGCTGCAATGAAACCACTACTAAAGGACACTAATAAGAAGAAGAGACTTGCTTGGGCCAAGAAACACGAGCAATGGACATTGGACCGGTGGAAATCTGTCCTTTGGTCTGATGAGTCCAAATTTGAGATATGTGGTTCCAACCGCAATATCTTTGTGAGACACAGAGTAGGTGAACGGACGATCTCCGCATGTGTGGTTCCCACCATGAAGCATGGAGGAGGAGATGTGATGGTGCTTTGCTGGTGACACTGTCTGTGATTTATTTAGAATTCAAGGCACACTTAACCAGCATGGCTACCACAGCATTCTGCAGCAATACGCCATCCCATCTGGTTTGCGCTTAGTGGGCCCATCATTTGTTTTTCAACAGGACAATGACCCAACACACCTTCAGGCTGTGTAAGGGCAATTTGACCAAGAAGGAGTGATGGGAGTGCTGCATCAGATGACCTGGCCTACACAATCACCCGACCTCAATCCAATTGAGATGGTTTGGGATAAGTTGGACCGCAGAGTGAAGGAAAAGCAGCCAACAAGTGCTCAGCATATGTGGGAACTCCTTCAAGAATGTTGGAAAAGCATTCCAGGTGAAGCTGGTTGAGAGAATGCCAAGAGAGTGCAAAGCTGTCATCAAGGCAAAGGGTAGCTACTTTGAAGAATCTCAAATATAAAATATATTTTGATTTGTTTAACACTTTTTTGGTTAGTACATGATTCCATATGTGTTATTTCATAGTTTTGATGTCTTCACTATTATTCTACAATGTAGAAAATAGTAAAAATAAAGAAACTTTTGACTGGTAGTGTATGTCAATAAAACGTCCTCCAAAGGACCCTTCTATGGATTACATTTCGTGAAAAATAAATAAGTAATCATGGTCTTATTTTGTTCTAGTTTTCGTGAGGGATCCTCCTTTATGGAGAGCTGCCTGTAAAGCTTCTCTGCAACCTCAGAGGATTTGCAGTAGCCAGGCTCTTTCCTCACTTTTAATCAGCAACTGATTTAGGATATAATCCAGGTGTGTGCACTTTCTGGGAAATCAATGGCATTAGCCTAATCATCTGATCTATTAAGTAGGCCTACTAGAACAAAAACAAAGTAAGACATTAAGACTTCTGCCCTCAATGACTTGTGCACCCATATATTAGCGAATCAGTGGATTAACTGTATATTAAGAGAACTCTTGGCAATGGCATAGATGATCATTTACTGTATGTAACGTTATCATATATTATCATATTAACTGTTTTGTACAGATAATTATCAGACTCAAGTTACAAATGCTGGTAAACACTCAAATACATTTCTTTTTTTTTAAATCACAAAAGCAGTGCACTGGGCCTTTACTAATTATAGACTCTTCAGAACAGCATTTTTTTCTTCCTGCATTTCCAGCAATCCCCCCCATGTGCGTGTATGTGTATGTGTATGTGTATGTGTGTGTACCTGTGAGCAGTAGCTGATACTGGGGGATTCTCTGTACAGGTTTCAGCAGGTAGTGCTTCAGTGCCAGGCTGGCACATCGAGGACTCATCTGGGACAGAGTACAGGAGAATTGTCACACATATTTGCATACAGTATTAACAGTATACATACACAAATCTAGCTCCACGTCCTTGGACGCTAATGTAGTCTCCAGACTATGGCTTGTTACATCTAAACACCCACACGCACTCTACCACTCTATCATCAACTGTGCAGAGAGGAACTTCCTCTGACACACACACAGCTGTTTACCTCAAACTCCCGGACCACAGCGGCGAAGCCAGGGTTTTTCCTACACTGTTCATCCAGCATAGCCACGTTGTTGTCAAACTGCCGGATGTAGGTGGAGTACATCTTCAGGTACGGCCCCTTCTGAACAAAGATGTCTGCCAGTCTCTGGTGGTCCCCCCTACACAGGAGAGAGAGGCAGAGGGTGGGAGATGGTCATTGATAGACCTCATATCTGTGGTCTGGTCTGAGTTCAGGTGTCCACAACCTGGCATGGTCAGTTGAAGTTTATATCTCTGGTGCTGGCCTGTGACTGATAATGATGACGTGCGTACCAGTGGGCCACTCTCTCCTCTAGCTCCCGGAGCAGGTCTCGGTTGAGCTGGTATAGTTGGGGCAGATAGTAGAGGATCTGGGTTAGAATACGCTCTTCAACCACCGGCTTGCCATTCTGACGCGTCGCCTTGGCAACTGCGTCCCGGAAATCCTGCAGGGAGGGAGTGGGTTAATGTTGACAGACGAATGAGGGGAACTGACACAGCGACAACAGGGTGGTGGGAGACTAATTTAACACACGCACAGCTGCAGGGCGGAGAGACGTTACACAGTACAGCACAGGAACACCTGGTTATCACCTCGTAAACATGCCTCCCACTGCTTCATACACACACACACACACACACAACTGAGTCAGCACTCTCACACTGCCCAGTGAGCCAACACACACATCCAGGTGGAAGGAAGTGGTGAGACAACCAGAGCAGGGTCCCAATGTCCTGCTTAACACTCTCACACAACCACAGCCCCACACCCACAATGATACACGCACAGCTGCAGCGTGTGAAGGACCGAAACATGTATCCCTAGAAAACATGTCAAAAGTCAAGTCAAAATATAATGCAAGACATTATTGTAGACAACCTATCAAATCAGAACCATCCTATAGGTTATAGGGGAGGACTTCAGTGTGAAACCAAAATAAACACTTTTTGCATAGCAACAGGCACACACTAACACACACACATACACAGGATTAGCCGAAGCATTTCTAAGTCTGGGGGTCCTCTACTCTCTCACTGCAGGAAGCAGCTGTTCTGTGGTCAGGGGCAGCCATGGAGACTGGAGAATGTGATTTGACCTCTTTCTTTAAGTCTCCCTCTCCACACTCTACTGTGTCTCTCTCACCCACTCTCTCATCTCTCTCCCTCTCTCTCATGCCCAGCCCCATATTCAAAATGAATCCCATAGTGGGTCTTGCTTAAGGCAGACAGACAGGGGGACATTTGACCCTGAGTGTGTGTGTACCTGGGATTCCCCTTACGGACAGTCTGAAAGCGACTACCAAGAGGAAATCTAATGTCGACCCTGCAGCCGTCTCAGGCAAATTTAATGTGAGTTTAGAGAGATTTTAGAGGCTGTGCGAGACAAATAAAGGCTGGATTACATCATTTTTCCTTTCAATAAAAAAAACGTTGAAAACAAACACACAGTCTACCTTCCGCTGCAAAATCAAATCCTCTTTACGAGCCCAGGACAGCTTGGCCTGGCTGGCACAGTTGACCTCCTCAGCCTGACACAGCCCAGTATACCAGACCAGCACAGTAATCACCACAACACCACCACTGTGAGTTAACAAGCCTAGACTCATCAGAGCTCCCACACACACCTGTCACCTCCCCCTGAGACCAACATCAAAGCGCCCAGCTCTGTCGTCACGGTTACCTGCTTCACTTTTCACCCCAACAGGCAGAGAGCAGGGACGGTATTCCTCCCACCAAGCAGGAGTAGCGAGCTAGCACAGCCAGTAGTTAAATATAATGAAACAACTCTAGCCTATGTTTCCACTCCATAAAAATCCATCACTTGAAAGTTGAAACTAGCAATACAAGCTTGACTCCTTAGCTTCCTTTATGATTTAGAAAATTAGAGTCTCAAATTAGAGTCTCAGTGTTTGCCACTGATCCTGCTAAGTGTAATACCTCCCAGGAACAACAACAACAACAACAACAACAACAACAACAACAACAAAAGCAGTGCTATCAGAGACAACGCCACTGCTGAATACTGCTGCCTCAGGGGGAGAAAGGCAACACAGCTCAGCTAGTCGAAGGCTTGCTGCGCAACACCATAGAACACACAGATAACACACAGATATGGTCCTCATCAAAAGCTCAGAGGCTTAACTGATACTTACTATGTGAAGAAGCTTCAGGACGTCCACAAACCTGGAGGGAGAGGAGACGGGTGGAAAACATCGTTATATGACAAAACAAGACACCCACCGCTAAGAAAAAGAACGACTCTGTGGAATATTCTCATGATAAAGTCATTGATTGGGTGTGTGTGTGTGTCTCGGGTACTCACACTTTCTCGGAGCTCATGATCTCCTGGGCGATGTGCACCACCTTTTTCCTCTTCACCTCATCCTCCTGCTGGAACGACAGACAGACAGTCAGTCAGATAGAGAAAAACAGAGCATTCAGTCAATGTCATGAAAAAAGCTAGCTAGCCATATTCTAAACTGTGCAGACATACTTCCACGTACCAGGTCACTGCAGCCCACCATCTCAACTGTTTTGCTACAGTATGCATAGGCACAATAATCTGGCCATTTGCTGTTTCTAAACAGACACTCAACAGAGATGATGTCTGAAAGCAGAGCTGCCGTTTCACACGTCTCTTTCCCTCTCTACTCTCTATCCACTCCAGCTATCTTCTCTGCCCTCGGCACTCTCCCTCCCTCGCTCTCTCTCACTCTTTCACACTGATAGTGAGTGGTCTGGAATGGAAATGAGGCGGTCTCATTTCGGTGTCTTAATTTGGACAGTGGCCTTGCCCTTGCGTGACTGAAGGGGCCTCCTGCTCCTAATTGTGTGTGTGTGTGTGTGTGTGTGCTCATGCTTTTGTTTGTTACAGACACAGGCTTTTAGAGTATCATGCACAGCGTCAGACAGGACAAAGCCATCAGCCATTTTCAGAGTTATTTCTGCGCCCTAAACCCTCTTTGTCTGACACCCTAACCCCCCTGACACAGAATGACAGCTCCATCATCACAAGCAGGCACAGTGTGATATCCCCCGCCTGCCCTTCTTTCCTCCATAGAGCCCTGTGCCAGACCTGTTTTACACACAGGGCCCAGCACCCATTTTGGCTCCGTGACGCCAGTCCAATAGTGTCGTTATCACTCATGTTACGCCTGCCAATTTCCTTCCTGTTATACCACCTACAGTGAGGGAAAAAAGTATTTGATCCCCTGCTGATTTTGTACGTTTGCCCACTGACAAAGAAATGATCCGTCTATAATTTTAATGGTAGGTTTATTTGAACAGTGAGAGACAGAATAACAACAACAAAATCCAGAAAAACGCATGTCAAAAATGTTATAAATTGATTTGCATTTTAATGAGGGAAAGAAGGATTTGACCCCTCTGCAAAACATGACTTAGTACTTGGTGGCAAAACCCTTGTTGGCAATCACAGAGGTCAGACTTTTCTTGTAGTTGGCCACCAGGTTTGCACACATCTCAGGAGGGATTTTGTCCCACTCCTCTTTGCAGATCTTCTCCAAGTCATTAAGGTTTCGAGCCTGACGTTTGGCAACTGGAACCTTCAGCTCCCTCCACAGATTTTCTATGGGATTAAGGTCTGGAGACTGGCTAGGCCACTCCAGGACCTTAATGTGCTTCTTCTTGAGCCACTCCTTTGTTGCCTTGGCCGTGTGTTTTGGGTCATTGTCATGCTGGAATACCCATCCACAACCCATTTTCAATGCCCTGGCTGAGGGAAGGAGGTTCTCACCCAAGATATGACGGTACATGGCCCCGTCCATCGTCCCTTTTGATGCGGTGAAGTTGTCCTGTCCCCTTAGCAGAAAAACACCCTGTCACGCTCGTCGGGAACAGAGGAGGACCAAGGCGCAGCGTTGAATGCGAACATATTTATTTATAGAATGATCACACGATCAAAAACAACAAAACGATGACGTGACAGTCAATGGTCAAACACAAACCAACACGAACAAGAAACCACCATGAATGAATGCCTAACAGCTACCTAAGTATGACTCCCAATCAGAGACAACGAGCTACAGCCGTCTCTGATTGGGAGCCACCCTGGCCAACATAGATGTACAACAACTAGAACCAACACACATGAAAACTCACACCCTGGCTCAACATACTAGAGTCCCCAGAGCCAGGGCGTGACAGTACCCCCCCCTAAAGGCGCGGACTCCGACCGCGCCAACCAAATACCACCGGGGAGGGACCGGGTGGACACTCCGCCTTGGCGGCGGATCCGGCTCCGGGCATGATCCCCACTCGCTCTCTAACCCCCCAAAGTACCCCTGGTCCGGTCTGGCCCTGCTGACCGGAGCTGGACTGCACACTGGTGGAGCGGATTGCTCTAGCTCCGGCGTGAAGCAGCTGACCCGTGCTGAACCAGGCACCAGTGGAACAGGCACGGGCTGTGCCGGACTGATGACGCACACCACTGGCTTGGTGTGGGGAGCAGGAACGGCCCGAGCCGGGCTGACGAAACGCACCCCTGACTTGGTGCGGGGAGCAGGAACGGGCCGAGCCGGGCTGACGGCGCACCACTGACTTGGTGCGGGAGCAGGAACGGGCCGAGCCGGGCTGACGGGAGCGCACCACTGACTTGGTGCGGGGAGCAGGAACGGGCCGAGCCGGGCTGACGGGCGCACCACTGACTTGGTGCGGGGAGCAGGAACGGGCCGAGCCGGGCTGACGAAGCGCACCACTGACTTGGTGCGGGGAGCAGGAACGGGCCGAGCCGGGCTGACGAAGCGCACCATTGGCCTGGTGCGGGGAGCAGGAACAGGCCGGACCGTACTGGGGACACACACCACTGGTCCCTACGCAGGGATCTGGAATGGGCCGGACCGGACTGGTAACACACCCCAGTACCTCTCGCCGTGCCTCTACACCTTCCATCCCCTCTTCGACCAGTGGCCCCCGTAACCTGGCGGCCTCCTCTGCCAACCCGCTGGGCCGCTCTGCCGCGGTCTCCTGCTGGCCCGTCGTCCACGGCGTTAGCCCCCCCCTAAAAAATTTCTGGGCGTCTCTCCTACCCGTGGACCAGGTCTCCATGTCCCTCGCCAGCCTTTCGCCCTTCTGCCTCCATGTCAAGCCCTTCTCTTCCTCACCCGGCTTGACCCAGTCGAGGAGGCGAAGGAGATCTGCTAGAGATCTCCCTGGCGATGGCTCCTGGACATGCTGCTTGGTCCAGTCTTGGTGGTTTCTTCTGTCACGCTCGTCGGGAACAGAGGAGGACCAAGGCGCAGCGTTGAATGCGAACATATTTATTTATAGAATGATCACACGATCAAAAACAACAAAACGATGACGTGACAGTCAATGGTCAAACACAAACCAACACGAACAAGAAACCACCATGAATGAATGCCTAACGGCTACCTAAGTATGACTCCCAATCAGAGACAACGAGCTACAGCCGTCTCTGATTGGGAGCCACCCTGGCCAACATAGATGTACAACAACTAGAACCAACACACATGAAAACTCACACCCTGGCTCAACATACTAGAGTCCCCAGAGCCAGGGCGTGACACACCCCCAAAGCATAATGTTTCCATCTCCATGTTTGACAGTGGGGATGGTGTTCTTGGGGTCATAGGCAGCATTCCTCCTCCTCCAAACACGGCGAGTTGAGTTGATACCAAAGAGCTCCATTTTGGTCTCATCTGACCACAACACTTTCACTTAGTTCTCCTCTGAATCATTCAGATGTTCATTGGCAAACTTCAGACGGGCCTGTATATGTGCTTTCTTGAGCAGGGGGACCTTGCGGGCGCTGCAGGATTTCAGTCCTTCACGGCGTAGTGTGTTACCAATTGTCTTCTTGGTGACTATGGTCCCAGCTGCCTTGAGATCATTGACAAGATCCTCCCGTGTAGTTCTGGGCTGATTCCTCACCGTTCTCATGATCATTGCAACTCCACGAGGTGAGATCTTGCATGGAGCCCCAGGCCGAGGGAGATTGACAGTTATTTTGTGTTTCTTCCATTTGCGAATAATCGCACCAACTGTCACCTTCTCACCAAGCTGCTTGGCAATGGTCTTGTAGCCCATTCCAGCCTTGTGTAGGTCTACAATCTTGTCCCTGACATCCTTGGAGAGCTCTTTCGTCTTGGCCATGGTGGAGAGTTTGGAATCTGATTGATTGATTGCTTCTGTGGACAGGTGTCTTTTATACAGGTAACAAGCTGAGATTAGGAGCACTCCCTTTAAGAATGTGCTCCAAATCTCAGCTCGTTACCTGTATAAAAGAAACCTGGGAGCCAGAAATCTTTCTGATTGAGATGGGGTCAAATACTTATTTCCCTCATAAAATGCAAATCAATTTATAACATTTTTGACATGCGTTTTTCTAGATTTTTTGGTTGTTATTCTGTCTCTCACTGTTCAAATAAACCTACCATTAAAATTATAGACTGATCATTTCTTTGTCAGTGGGCAAACGTACAAAATCAGCAGGGGATCAAATACTTTTTTCCCTCACTGTATCATCACTGTCGTTACTCTGGCTCAGTAACATCACCTCTGTTATCACTCACGCCTCACTGCATGGCTGGAGGACCTACCAGAGCAAACAGATCCAAAGAGCTCTACCATAAGCTTATTGACAAGGCCGCCACATCCACTGTGTATCGGGGTGTGTGTGTGTGTGTGTGTGTGTGTGTGTACGAGTGGGTCCTCCTGAGCCAGTGTTGCAGATTGTGTCACCATCACCAGTTAATAACAACCACATAAGGATGTGTGTGTGTGTGTGTGTGTGTATGAAAGCCAGCTACCTGTTTGTCTTCTTCTGACAGCTCCAGGTGATCCTTGCTGGAGGTGGAGCTGTTGTCATCCTCATCAGAGCTGTGTACTTCCTCCTCAGAGTGAGCATCGTCCAATCCATGCCAGCCCCTGCAGGCAAAACAGAAAGTCCCGGTCACCACATTATCCTCATGGTTATCAGCCAGAGTGTCTGTGCACTTACACATACAGTATATCCATGCAAGCATACCACGTACACACACTTCTGAATGGACTTTTGAATGTTTTATGGGAACAGTAATTGGGTTCCCTATAGCCATGGGACTAGGATGATCACAAGCCTGAAGCACGGATGTCAATACTCTGTCCACAGCTGTACTCAGGTAAACATAGTTGCCATGGAGACTCCACAGCCAGCCTGTCTGCTGGCAGCAGTGCACCAGTCAGCTGATACAGGTCTGTCTGCTGAGTGGCACAAGTAGCAACGTGTTTGTGTCACTAATGTTTTCATCTTGGCTTCACAGCCTATCCCAGGAGATGTTATCACAGCTGGATTTTGAACCAAACAAACCCAAAGTCCTGTCTACTTTCTAATCTGGAGGACTCATAAGATACTGTCACTCTCTATATTTTGACTACTTTGTCTGTCCCCTTCCTCTCTCTCAGCTATCCCTCTTTCCCTCTCTTTCAGCTATCCGTCTTTCCCTCTCTTTCAGCTATCTCTCTTTCCCTCTCTCTCAGCTATCCCTCTTTCCCTCTCTCTCAGCTATGCCTCTTTCCCTCTCTCTCAGCTATCCCTCTTTTCCTCTCTCTCAGCTATCCCTCTTTCCTTCTCTCTCAGCTATCCCTCTTTCCCTCTCTCTCAGCTATCCCTCTTTCCCTCTCTCCTTCTCTCCCCTTCTTCCCTCTATACCCTGTTTCTCCTCCCTACCCCCCATATTTTCCCTTTCACTCTCTCTTTCCTCTTTTCTCCCATTCATTCACTCTCTCTTTCTCTTCCTCTCTCACTCCATAGACAGGCCTTCCTGCACACTGGGTCAGGCACAGAGCGCCTCTTGTTTACTGCCTGAGGCTAGTTACATAAACTAAACAGGCTCAGATGCTTGGGAAACACTACAGATTCACGACACACATACACACTCTTTCAAAAAACCACAACGGCACACACATACACACATGCATGCAAGCACACACACACAAGCACGCACAAACGCAAGCATCTTTCAAACGATGAAACACACATAAACACGGGCAAAAATCACACAGTGATAGATAAACACTAATATTATCCAACTGGAGTACCAGATCTGGACAGCTTGATATATGTGTAACTGACTGTTGCATACTGCTCTTTACTGCTGAACTCTGAGTCTAATATTTCCCTTCACCTGCCCTTCCTTATACCTGTCCTGTAATCTGACTCTGACCTGCCTTTACCTCATGGCCCCGGAGTGCCTTAGCAAAATACTGGTCTGAGCATGCATGTGCACTGCACACACACAAAAGCCTTTTGATATATGATGTAAACACACACACAAGAACACTTGAATGAGAATGTGATTACAGTGAGTTGGAAAGCCTGACTCTTGTTAGCAAGGACCGTGTCCAGTCCATTCACTCATCCACTGAACTGTTTCCATACACACAAATATTTTCGTGTCCAATACAGAAGCAAAATATTAAATTACGTTGAGTCATTCTAAAAGGGTTCACTGAGAATGAGAGAGAGATAAAAACAGAAAGAGAGATGGGAGAGAGCGATGGCAGAGAGAGAACGGGAGAGAGAGGGAACGGGAGATAAAGGGAGAGATATGGGAGAGGGACAGGAAGAGATGGGAAAGCGAGAGCAAGAGAGTGGGAGGGAGAAGGAGAGAGAGAGAGGCTGGTGGTTGGTGGAGGTTTATTTTCCCTGTTCAGAGTGCAGTGTGGCGTTTCTGTGATTTTCAGACATTTCCTGCCCTGGCCACTGAAAATAACCCACAGGAAAACAGCCCAACCTGCTGCACATCAATGCTCTATTCACAGCCTGGAGGGCTAACACTGAAGCTAACTCTCACACTCGTACAAGCACAGCCTGCTAATGCTAACTCTCACACTCGTACAAGCACGGCATGCTAATGCTAACTCTCACACTCGTACAAGCACAGCCTGCTAATGCTAACTTTCACACAAACCCAGCGTGTTGGTCTACGTTGTAAGTACTGTGTAATAATGGGTATGGTACACACACTGTAGTTACATAGTTTTTTGCAATAAAGTGGGACTAAGACTGCAAAGTGAAAACTAACTCTCACACAAGCACAACCTGGGCTAAAAACACTGGCCTAAATACTAAAATACTTTCTGTCTCACTGTGACACAGTACACACACACACACAAACACACTCGCATGCACAAACACACACATACTGTACCTCTCATAGTCAATGGAATGGGGTCGCTTATAGTCGCTGCAGCTCTCGTAGGGATCCTGCACCTCATAGACATCTGAGTCACTGTGTCTGTGTTGGCTTGGGTCCAGACTGTGTGTGAGTGGCCAGCCCAGCCGTGCGCTGAGGAAAGGCAGGTTCATGTACTCCGGTATTTCCTCATACAGAGGAACGTTCTCATACTCCACCAACCCCTCTCCATCCCCACCAGACACCCCCGCGCTGCCGTTGGACTGGTCCACCGTCCTCTCCCCACCCTCCGGCTCCACGCTGGTACAATGCAGAGACTGGCCACTTCTGGCCAGTAACCGTGGCAACATCCTGACAGACAGCCGCAGCTCCAGAAGCTTCCGGAAGGAGAGGCTCCTCTTGGTGCCGTCGGCGCGGGCCAGCAGGTCAGCTGAGGAGAAGGACTGGGCCCTCTGTTTCCCCCCCAGCAGAGCTGCTTTCCCCTGGGGGGCCCCTCCGCTGCTGTGTCTGGAGGTGCTCTGCCTGCTGAAGAAGGACCTGGGGAAGCGCCAGGCTGGTTTCTCCTGTGGGGTGGCAGGCAGCTCCCTCATGGGGGTGTTGGCGTGGTGCGGAGGGGGTGGAGGGGGGGTGGTGGATGGGGGGGCGCCCGCTGGCAGGCTGTGTCTCTGGGGCTTCCTGGGTGGGGCCCTGGGTGACCCGCCCTCTTCCGCCGAGCTGGCCTTCATTGTCATGCCGACGGGGGGCGGGCGGCAGCTCAGCTTGATCTGTTTGGGCAGGCTCCGGGTGATGGGGTAGCGCTCAAAGTCTCCGTACCCGTCCTCAACTTCTTCCTCCCCTCCTCCTCCTCTTCTCTCTGAGGTCAGTGCGTTAAGCTCAGGCTGAGAGAGCAGGTCCAGAGAGTGGGAGGTGTTTCGGTTGAGGGAGGGGGAGGGGGGACAGTGGATGGCTCTGTGGGGGCGGGGGGAGAGGGACTTCTGCCTCGGTGGAGGCACAGGGTGCGGCTCCTCTTGAACTTCAGGGTCCTGGGAGGGTGAGGGACTGTCATACACTCCCTGGATGTGTTCTTCCTTCTCTGAGGTGAGACATCTCCCCCCACTCCCCTCAGTCTCCCCCACCTCTCCCTCCTGTGTGCGGTTCTTTGTCTCCCCCTCCTGGGTGCTGGCCTCCAGGCCGTCCTGCCTTACCAGGGCTGGCTTACGGGGCTTGCGTGGCAGCGGCACGGGCAGGGGCTTACTGGGGGCAGCAGGGACCGAGAGGTCAGTGGGTAGCCTGGGTATTCTGGAACACTGTGTACTGCTGTCTGTGTGGGAGGGGGTGCTATCAGGCTTACTGTCCACCTGGGAGGGGGTGAGGATGGGGGGTAAAATCTGTGGGGGGGTGCGGGTGGGTGGGACAGTCTGAGGGGGGGTGTGGGTGGGGGGGACTGTCTGTGGGGGGGTGCGAATGGGGGAGACTTCCAGTGGGAGGATGAGGGGAGTGGGAATTGTGTCGCTCTCATTGCTGTCTATATTACAGCTGTCAGTGTATATCTGTTCTGCATTAGGAGCTTTAGTCTCAGTCTCAGTCTGTGTAAGTGTCTCTGCCACCTCAAGAACATTACACGACTGGTCCCCTGAACCAGTCTGATACTCCTGACCACCCTGACCTTTCTGGTTCCTCTGTCTCTCCTCTTTGTTCCCCTGCAGCTTGTCCTCATCCCTGTTTCCCTCTCCATCCCTCTTCCCCTCCTGTCTCTGGGGTTTGTCCTTGAACCTGAGATGGAGGCTGTTGGTCACTCCTCCGCTCTTCTCACTGTCTCCATTCTCTGTTTTACCCGGCCGATTGGCTACCAGCGTTCCAGTGCTTTCCATGGCATTCCCGTTAGGCCAGGAGCCAAGCATATCGCTACCGACCTCTGTAACGTTCCCATTCCCTAGTCGTTTGCATTGGGAGCAGTCCTGGAGTCCGCAGGAGCACGTAGGAATGATGTAGTCCAAGTCACGCAGGATGGGCTGCGACAGGATCCCGTTTCTGGAGTTGAGGAAGGAGAGGCTGTCGTCCCCAGCCCCTCGGCACTCCTGGGAAGGAGTTTGGGGTACTCTGGGTCTGGGTCTGGGGGGTGGGGGAGAAGCCGGGGCTGCAGGGGCGGAGGGTTTGGAGAGGCATGGTTTGGGCGCCACAGCGGGTTTGGCTCTCTTTAGCGCGGCAGGGGAGGGTTGGGTAAGGAGGGGGGAGGGTTGGGAAGGCTGGGAGAGGAGAAGATCAGGTTTGGGGGCGATGGGAGGAGGCGAGAGCTTCACCGAGAGGGCGAGTTTGGGTTTGGGAGCCACTGGCGGCTTCTTCACACCTGTAGAGAATTAGAGGAGGAGGAAGAGAGGAGTAGACATTAGACAATGCTGGGGAGGGGGGCTGCTGAAAACACACACATCATAGGAGGCAAAGAAAGAAGTGACCCTTTAACCTTTATGGCTGCTTAAAGGCACAAACAGGAGGCAAAAAGCAAAACAGAGCGCATTCCACTGCCCTGCTGTAATGCATGCACTACCCTGGATCTCCCTTGAACCCCCCCACCACCTCATCGACACATACCAACCAGCCAGCAGCAGCACACAGACAGCTGGTGGGGTAAGAGAGGGCAGGTCAAGGGTCAGAGGATCAACCCTTAGAGGTCAATGGGATTTTTAGCTCACTAAGGAAGGTTGGGCGCAAGTGGTCAGAAAGTGAAGGAATGAAAGAACCAAATGATTCCTGTACTCATATATCCAATCATGAGCCTGACTAAAACAGTCAACTGTAATGGTTCACTGTGTTCAGTCTGTAGAGAAAAGCTGAAAAAAAACATTTAAAAAACGAACTATAACCTTAGCGACATCACATCTCCCTCATATAAAACATTTTGATGGCAGTGTAATGCAATTACTGTATGAATGTGTCTCTAAGCGGGCACCACACATGCCCGTGACAGGCTGAAGCTGCACTAAATGGATACCTGGATTATGAATACAGACCCCTGCATTGAATATGAGACACTCGGTCCTGCATTGAAGGTCCTTCAATATCAGGTGAAGAATGACAACCCTCATGATGTTATGAAACACTACACCACCACACCTCTCCTCCTAAGGTGTTAGGAATCGTCAGTGGTAGACAAATCTTATATACAGTAAATGATCATCTATGCCATTGCCAAGAGTTCTCTTAATATACAGTTAATCCACTGATTCGCTAATATATGGGTGCACAAGTCATTGAGGGCAGAAGTCTTAATGTCTTGCTTTGTTTTTGTTCTAGTAGGCCTACTTAATAGATCAGATGATTAGGCTAATGCCATTGATTTCCCAGAAAGTGCACACACCTGGATTATATCCTAAATCAGTTGCTGATTAAAAGTGAGGAAAGAGCCTGGCTACTGCAAATCCTTTGAGGTTGCAGAGAAGCTTTACAGGCAGCTCTCCATAAAGGAGGATCCCTCATGAAAACTAGAACAAAATAAGACCATGATTACTTATTTCTTTTTCACAAAATGTAATCCATAGAAGGGTCCTTTGGAGGACGTTTTATTGACATACACTACCAGTCAAAGGTTTGGACACACCTACTCATTCAAGTTTTTTTTTTTTTTTTTTACATTGTAGAATAATAGTAAAGACATCAAAACTATGAAATAACACATATGGAATCATGTAGTAACTAAAAAAGTGTTAAACAAATCAAAATAGATTTTATATTTGAGATTCTTCAAATAGCCACCCTTTGCCTTGATGACAGCTTTGCACACTCTTGGCATTCTCTCAACCAGCTTCATGAGGTAGTCACCTGGAATGCATTTCAATTAACAGGTGTGCCTTCTTAAAAGTTAATTTGTGGAATTTCTTTCCTTCTTAATGCGTTTGAGCCAATCAGTTGTGTTGTGACAAGGTGGAGGGGGTATACAGAAGATAGACCTATTTGGTAAAAGACCAAGTCCATATTATGACAAGAACAGCTCAAATAAGCAAAGAGAAATGACAGTCCATCATTACTTTAAGACATGAAGGTCAGTCAATACGGAACATTTCAAGAACTTTTAAAGTTTCTTCAAATGCAGTCGCAAAAACCATCAAGCGCTATGATGAAACTGGCTCTCATGAGGACCGCCACATGAATGGAAGACCCAGAATTGATTAGAGTTACCAGCCTCAGAAATTGCAGCCCAAATAAATGCTTCACAGATTTCAAGTCACAGACACATCTCAACATCAACTGTTAAGAGGGGACTGTGTGAATCAGGCCTTCATGGTCGAATTGCTGCAAAGAAACCACTACTAAAGGACACCAATAAGAAGAAAAGACCTGCTTGGGCCAAGAAACACGAGCAATGGAAATTAGACAGGTGGAAATTAGTCCTTGGGTCTGGAGTCCAAATTGGAGATTTTTGGTTCCAAACGCTGTGTCTTTGTGAGATGCGGTGTGGGTGAACGGATGATCTCCGCATGTGTAGTTCCCACCATAAATCATGGAGGAGGAGGTGTTATGGTGTGGGGGTGCTTTGCTGGTGACACTGTCTGTGATTTATTTAGAATTCAAGGCACACTTAATCAGCATGGCTACCACAGCATTCTGCAGCGATACGCCATCCCATCTGGTTTGGCCTTAGCAGGACTATCATTTGTTTTTCAACAGGACAATGACCCAACACACCTCCAGGCTGTGTAAGGGCTATTTTACCAAGAAGGAGAGTGATGGAGTGCTGCATCAGATCACCTGGCCTCCACAATCGCCCGACCTCAACCCAATTGAGATGGTTTGGGATGAGTCGGATGGCAGAGTGAAGGAAAAGCAGCCAACAAGTGCTCAGCATATGTGGGAACTCCTTCAAGACTGTTGGAAAAGCATTCCAGGTGAAGCTGGTTGAGAGAATGCCAAGAGTGTGCAAAGCTGTCATCAAGGCAAAGGGTGGCTATTTGAAGAATAGTAGTAACTATTCTTCATGTAGTAACTTTTTTGGTTACTACATGATTCCATATGTGTTATTTCATAGTTTTGATGTCTTCACTATTATTCTACAATGTAAAAAATAGTAAAAATAAAGAAAAACCCTTGAATGAGTAGGTGTGTCCAAACTTTTGACTGGTACTGTATATTTGCCATTTGTATTTTAAAACATAATAGAGAAATAATTAATTGAAGTCATTTTGGCCTTACTCAGGTCTCCTTTAAGACTCCATAGTGTTTCATATGTAGGCGCTACAAAGCAAAAGTTGGTGTCATATGAAGCTTTACCGCTTGCTCTGTAATATGAGTAGTATTTTGATTACAATAATACATTTCTTACATACATTTATGAATATTGCAAAATATAAACATGAATATTGAAAATAAAAAATGTTTGATTTGGCACATTTTTCAATATATTGTTGAACATAATATTCTCTATGGCCACATCAAAGTTCCAGAGTGGGATCACTCATTTTTATATTTATGGCCCATGTTATACAGAGAAATTGGCAAAGTAGGCAATGTAACCAATTACAGCCCTCCCTTTACTTCTATCATTGTACATCCTGCAAATCACAGAGGGTAGCCATTTTGAGTCCATTTTCACATTCACTCTGTTGGCAACGCTTACAAATTGGATCATAACTATAAAAGTAGCAGAGGTCCCATTCTGGAACTTGTATATGAAGGTAGAGTATATTATGTTTAACAATATTTTGAAAAAATGTGCCAAATCAAAACGTTTCTATTTCCAATATTAATGTTTCTATTTTTCTATATTCATAAATGTATGTAAGAAATGTTTTATTGAAATCAAAATACTGAACATTATGGGGTCGTAAAGGACAAGGAGAAAAAAAGAAACAAATATTCCAACTTCAATTCATTATTTCTCAATTATGCTTTAAGATACAAATGTCAAATATATGTCAACAATCCTTCCTCCAAAGGACCCTTCTATGGATTACAATCATTGTATTTTTTGTTTTGTTATAGTTTCGTGAGGAATCACCCAAAAGTATTCTACCTTGGTCTTTGCCTACTAACATTTCTGTTTTTTCAGACCTTAGACCTTAGGTTCTGTGAATTGTGAGAGAACCATGGTGTTGACTGGAGTTCGTTGGCTTGTTTATTTTCGGTAGAGGAAATGTGTTTTCAGCTCCAATGGCCCCAACCCAAGTAGAATCCCGTGTCACCTCGCTGCATGCTTCCTCCTTGTCCTAGTCTGTTGCTGAGTATGACCTGAATAATTTCATGGCACTGACTTGTTTTGAAGTTGGCTGTATGTGTGTTGTGAAAGATGTGCGTCCTATATGTTATCCATAATGAGATGCCCAAAAGGATATGGCCTCGTTTTCTGCTCGACTGGGGCTGGATCAGGGCTCCTGACTGGCCGGGCGAGTGCGACACCACGAGAAGCGGAGTCACCGAGCGGATGTGCATGAAGCCTTAATGACTCTCTAGCTACTCATGGAAAAAATCTGTAAACATCAGTGCCAAATCCCCTTTGCCTCAACGGATTGAAAATTCGTCGGTTTAGTGGTTAACAAATGCTGCTTTAGGTTATATAACCATGTTTGAAAGTTTTTAAAAATCCATTGCGCATCTGACTGCATCAAAACAGGAGGACAGATGTTACACAAAGGAGCTGCATGTATCTGCCCTCTCATACACGCTCTCTATCTCTCTTCACATTTGGCTGATGCATCAGTTGTGTTGCATGTACTTTTGTTGGAGTATTCTAACCAGAATGACTGTTCTCCCTAAATCATGAGCGGGTGAAAACTGCTCATCTTTGCCACTACAACGCCTTCGGAGAGGTAACGTAATCATTATGAAAAACAGTAATTACAATGTAATAACCTGGAAAAAGCTGGGATATGTTGCTGCAAAAGTAACATAACTTTATTTTCTGGATTTGCTTGGTAACTGCAAACGCACTCAAATAAACTGCTTTGTCGACAAAATGCAACTACTTAGCCATCCAGGAAACAAACCTGTGCTCATGACTCCCGACTTGCTCCTTTCCTTACTCCATGAGTAAACTTGCTTTCAATGGGATGGCATGGAATTTCGTGAATTTTCTTTTTCAGGCGCCATTGTCAGTCAGTCTCAAAGAACACAAGGTAAACAACATAAAAATAAACAAAATGTCGCTTATATCACCGACTGAAACGTGAATAAACTGTTTCCTCTAGTCCCCCTTTTTCCAGTTTTCTGGAGTTTCGTGTTTCGTCCACGGCGGTGTTTCCTTCCCTTGCTCCCGGCTGAGGACGTTGCATTGCCCCGCTTGACCACTGGAGGATCCTGTCGCTACCGCTCGAACACCGTGGTTCGCGAGGAAGGGTTGGGCGATTTGGATTGTGGGAAGTGTCGTTTTGCCGAGGAGTTTGTTTTGCGCAGCTAACAGGCTAGCAAACTGCTAGCAACTGCTTTAATTTTTCACTTCTTGTCGTTTACAAACGACTACAATCCCAGAATGCGTAACGGTTGGATATCGATGGCGGAGAGCAATGACTGAGGAGTTTGATGAAGATGTGGTATTTGAGGTTTGTTTTTATTCAGGAACATATGTTCCATTAACGCGTAGTGCAGTGTGTCAAGCCCGAGTTTGTATAGGTTTTCTGATTCATTCTGCGTGCTGAAATTGGCGTGGTCGACCAGACTGTCAGAGTAGCTGACTCGCTAACGTTAGCTATCTTATTAGCATGGCCATGAGCAACGTTTACCCATTGGCGTTTAGCTACCCCTGTTGTTATGCGTAGCTGAGACATAAATCCGAGCAAAATTGGCCGTGTAGCCTAGTCATTCCTGCCTGACTGCTAAGTAGCTTTTCTTATCATGGGCCAGTGTGCTGTTTCATCATCATAGCTGGCGTGGAGCGTGTGTGTCTGGTCGGTGCTTTATGCGACGTAGGAAGGGAATAGCTGTTCGAAACATCTGACAGCCTGATGTGTCAACATGTGCGCGGCCGGTACCGTCCGAACATGCAAGTGAGTAAGGTTAGCCCATCATGTCATGCTTGGATCGGGGTGTGTCATCATGATAACGGATTATAGGTGGCTCTATCAAGGTAGGCAAATGGCTTGCTATCCAGATGTAGAAGCACGGATATGTTTTGTTTTCTCTCATGCTACGGATGAGGAGCGTCGGCAGCTGGTTGGGAATTGGGTCAGGTGTCTCCTTGGTAAAATTGGAGCATAACGTTTGTTCATTTTTCTTATCTGTGGGTAAATTGTTGTTATGCCAGTACTGTGTCCTAGAGATAAAAAGTCGCACTTTGCTGCTGCACATCTCTCTATTGTAGGGAGATTGAGGTGGGAGTCTGACCTGGGATGTTGTGATGCAGGACAGTGATTTGCTCATCCGTGCTGGCGACAGACACACAGACAGACACACACACACACACACACACACACACACACACACACACACACACACACACACTCTCTCTTCCAGTCAGTCCCACTGAGCTTTAACACATGATCGTGATGAACGCTCTTTTATGCAAGATTTTTAGATGATTGTGTTTGTGTTTAATTCCGTCGCTGGATTGGACTAATGGACTTTGGAGCAGATTAGGTTTAAGAAAGGGGATTGAAAGAGGCAAGATGCTTAGGGCCAGAGGGAGATTTAGGGACGGGTAATGCACATACATAGGGTGTTCTGTTCTCATCTAGGCTTTTAACATTAGTATATATTTGATCAGCAGAAGTTTAGCCCTTAGCTAACTCACACGTTTCCCAAAGCCATAGCACACAAAAAATCTTAAGAAAACAAGCAGCTGCACACAGTAATACAATTAGTTGACCATGGTGACCAAGATTTGAGCAGAGAGAATATATTATTTCATTTTCTAGCTTGTCATCTGAGTGACTGTTGTGCCTGCAGCATGAAGGTCTCTGTGTTTATGTATGGAAGTCAAGTGTGAAAGAGCGTGACTGAAATCCGCATGGAATGGCAAGACGAACGGGTGGAGAATGAGCGTATGATTCCAGACAAGAATAGCTGCCTGTGTATTGGGAAATCTGTAAGAGAGAATTGGGAAGAGCGGGAACAAAAAGCTGATATTTGTCTAAATCTCTCTCTCCTCCCCATCCTCCTTCTGCCCTTTCACCCTATTTCTCTCCCCCCCTCTCCCCCCCTCTCTCTCTCTCACACTCACACTTTCCCGTCTCTCTCTCTTTCCAGAACTCTCCGCTCTTCCACTACCTGCAGGATCTAGGACACACAGACTTTGAGGCATGTCCCACGGTGTCTCAGGAGGACGAGTGTGGAGGAGGAGAGGGGGGGACGGCCTCCCTCCAGGACAGCCTGTCCAAACCCACAGTGAGTTATCACCCCCCCCCCCCACACACACACAAACACACCCCTCACTGCTACCATAAGGAACCCCCACTATGATCGCATAGCCTTGGGGTGTTGTGTGTGTGCTTGACCAACTCACTGTACATTCATGCAGGCAGACAGAAAGTAATTACATCTGCTATTGATTCCAAACAATGAAACATATCACACACACACTCACTCATTCACACTCATACCCGGCTGGCAGACAGACAAGACAGTGATCATGGAGGAAAGAGAGCAACAGATTCAGAGCAAGGTATTTGTCTGTTCTGCACACACACACACTATTGTCCCCTATTCCAGGGATATGCTCTGTCTATTTGGTCAGATTTCTCTATTAGTGCTGAGAGGAATTCCTAGTCCTGCTTAGGAAACTATGTGAAAGGAAGAGAGTCCTTCTGTCCTCTCTCTCTCTCTCTCTCTCTCTCTCTCTCTCTCTCTCTCTCTCTCTCTCTCTCTCTCTCTCTCTCTCTCTCTCTCTCTCTCTCTCTCTCTCTCTCTCTCTCTCTCTCTCTCTCTCTCTCTCTCTCTCTCTCTCTCTCTCTCTCAATCTCTCTCTCTGATTCACTGGGGCTGAATTAGATTACTGATATCTGGAGTGCATTCAACTCTTCTACTGTCATGCTGTAGGGTGTTAGTGTGTACATGTGTTTGTCCAACCTTGTGTTTTTACTTGTGTGAACATGTGTATGCCTCTGTGGGACCTTGTGTGTGTGAGTGGCTTGTGTGATATGTACTGTAATGTACATATGCACAATCATAACTCTTTGCTTCGCTAATAATACTCAGCAACTGTACAGTATGCATTCATTTAAATAACAATTTAGAGCCCTCAAGCAATGTTTGAAACATCTTGAACGCACCCCTGTTTCTATGTAGGGGGACAGGGTTCTGGCCAGCCCATGGTCACATGACTGAGTGCGTTCCTTTTCCTGTTTATGTATTTCTTTCCTCGTAGGACAGGAAATGATGTCACATTAGCCTCCTCCAGGAACTTTCCATCCATCCGTATCATGCTTCCTCTCAGAGAGCCTGTTATTCGGAGGAGCGTTTGGGAATTATTTTCATAGAGGACTCATCATGGATATAACCCATTTAAACATGGACATTGCCATTGCTATTGGGCATTGCCATCATCCACCATTTTAAAGTAGTCAAGTAGTCAACTGGATGGGGATTCCTTTGGGTTAATGGCAAAGATATGGTTATTCCTTGTCCAACTTCCTGTAGCCCAGATAGAGATGCAGCCAGGGCCAACACAGCCCAAGGTCAAATTAGTATTTTCTGAACCATTGGCCTACATCCTAGATATTTGTGAAAGGGTTGAGTGGTGGTATCAGTATCCATACAAATGCATGATACAGTTACGTAATAGTTGTTTTCAAAACTAATTACATTGTGGAGTAGAATTGAAAGTGCTCCTTCCATTATCTGTGGAAATGTCACCCCTGTTCTTCAAAAGAGTAACGCGACTAGAGGGGGGGAAATCATCCACATTTGGGAATGAAATAGGATTTCAAAAACGTTTGATGGCACATGGGGCACATTGATGTTGTCATTTTACAGAAATAGATGTCACACTAGACCAGAGCATTGTATGACATCAAAGGAGGTTAGTGAGGAGAGAGAGGGAGAAAAATGGGAATCTGTCAGTGTGCCATCTGAATACAAGGCTCTTTGTGCCACAATTGCCTGCTGACTCTACCAATGGGAATACATATTGCCTTTTTGCATGTGTCATGTCAGATAAGTCACAACCGAGACAGCTAACTGAAGAGAGTGAGAGAGAAGGCAGGACAAGGTCAGTTAAAGTTTATTGGCAATAAAACCTTCACTGCCAGCCTGCCTAGTCTCCTCCTCCAAGTCCTGGAGTCATAAGAGAGTGAGATGGAGAGAAGATCAAGCGTTGAGGATTGCTTTATAAGATTTAGAATACATACATAATGTCACACAGTCTCTCTTCCTCTCCCTCCTCTCCCTCCTCTCCTCCCCCTAACTCTGTCTCTCTATCTCTCTGAGTCTCTCTCTCACACACACACACACGTCTTTGCAGAGTGTTTTTTCCATTCTCTGACTCTCACACGGAAGACGGGGAGCACAAAGCCTTCGGGAATGTTTCCCTGGGTGACGCCAGCGGAATACTAAAGAGCAGGAGCAAGACGGGACCAGGAAATGAACTGTACTTACTAGTGATGTGTTGGTTGTTTGTGTCACTGTGTTTGCATTCCGCTGTCCGTGTGTATGTGTGTTTTTCTGTGTGGCCCGTCTCTGTCTCCTGCCTTAATGTTTGGATAGGGGATATTAGATTTGAGATGAGTGAGTAGTAAAGAATGGAAGAGCCTACATGGGCCTCGCAAGAGTTTTTGAGGCCATCGCCTCCCCCTCATGACTAACACACACACACACACACACACACACACACACACACACACTACCCTCTTTAGATGCCATGTTCTGTTCCTGCTGTTGTTGGTTGGTCGGTCAGTGTAGCGTGAACGCCCAGTCCTGCAGCTCAGACCCATAATCAATAGCCCTGCAGCCTGCTGGCCAATAACAAACTGCGTCCCAAACTCCCAATAACAGTCAGTCAGGGTGAAAACACACCCAGGCCAGTCTGGATTTATAGTAAGGGTGAAATTGCCCCTAGACGCTGATCTTGGTTCAGTTTTGCATTTTCCACAATAATGGTTACGGTTAGGATCGGGAGAGGGTAAGCTGATCCTAGATCTTTACCTATTGGAAACTTCTTCATGAGCAACTGTAGGCTGGCTGGAACACTGAATCCCTACAGGCCTGGGTCAAAAATAGTGCACTATATATAGAGAAAGGCTGCCATTTGGGACCCAGCCTGAAATATGCCGCCTTAGTGGTGATGTTGCCTGATAGTACCAATGACTGTATGGGATAGTACTGCTACTTTCCCAAGTAATATAAAATACTGGGAGGAAAATAAGGTATTCTGATTACTCTGTTTGCTAGTGATTAGAATATCATTCTGTTTACTTTGTTTGTTTACAGTGAATCTCCTCTTGGAGCCTGGCAGACTAGCAACTAGGGGGGAATGGAGGGTGTTTGTGTGTTGGGGGGGAAGTCGAAACACACACACACAATCAGTCACTCATTGTTGGTGTCTCAAAGAGCCTGTTTCCTGGGATATGCCCTGGAATGAAGAACATGTTTCTTAGGAATGTGTGTGTGTGTGTGTCTGTTATGAGCATAATTTATGGTTGATGACCAGAGCTCATTCCCCAGTGAGTTTGCTCTCACAGATGTAGTAGTCAGTGTTGTCTGCTTCTGCTGTTCGTATGAAGGATGTGTGACTTATTCATTTGCAGAATTATGTCTGGTTGATTACTCTGTTCCCCTTATTAGCTCCAGTCTCTTCCCCGCTTGACCCATCCTCCTCTGTGTTATTGGCAGGGAGGACATCTATGGAGATTGGCTGATGCCTTGTGGAGGCGGAGCCCGTTCCACCAGGCCGCCTCGGCCCATAGGCTGGAGCAGCAGCTGGTAAGGGTCACCATGGAAACCATGGGACTAATCATAGAACCTTAAGTGACTTCATCCCAAAGACACGTTCTTATATTCTTTCTCTCTGTGTCCTCTTCCTCTCCCTCCCTCCATCCCTCTTTCTTTCTCTCCCTCCGTATAGGACTGTGTGTTTGGCCAGTACGCGGTGCGGTGTATCCTGGACCAGGATGTGTTGCTCCAGGAGGATGTGGAGCTGATCGAGCTATTAGACCCCAGCCTGCTCACCCTTGGCTCCTCGCCCTCCGGCTCGCCCAGACAAGACAACTCCCTGCCCTGCCCGCGCCTCCTCGCCTCACCCTCGCAATGGTACGCCCCAAACACAGATCCTAACATAGTCACACACACACACATATCCACATGTACACACAGCAGACACTAACATTACGTCTCTTTCTGTCTTGGTTTTTTCTCTCTCTCTCTCTCTCTCTCGCTCTCTCTCTCTCTCTCTCTCTCTCTCTCTCTCTCTCTCTCTCTCTCTCTCTCTCTCTCTCTCTCTCTCTCTCTCTCTCTCTCTCTCTCTCTCTCTCTCTCTCTCTCTCAGGGACGTAGCAATGCTGGTGGGCCTGGCTGCAGTGTTACTAGGCCTGTCCTCTCTCTCTGACGGGGTCTGGTCTCTGGCTGTTATCCCGTGGTGTGCTGCAGTCATGGGCTGGGTGTGGCTGCAAGGGGTGGGGCTGTGGAGACAGGGGAGGATGCAGAGGGCAGCACACGCCCAGGCCTCCGAGCTGCAGACCATGGTGCTGAACAGCAAGGCTCTGACCAGCCTGGCCCGCAAGTCCCTGAGACTACTACAGGAAACAGAGGTCATCTCTCGAGGGTTCACCCTGTAAGTGGACCATTTGATCTACTATCTATCTACTTCATCCATAGTGGTAGTGTGCATCCACACCTTCCTACTCATATTGTGTGCATGCTAATCCTGCTGTGAGTCTATACTCCTCCCCCAACGTTAGTGTCCACTTTCACCCACTAGCACTTTCATCTACCCAACTATAAGGTTAGCACTTAGGCTAGTACCTATTATTATCCTTTACCTGCAGTGCCCACTTTTTAGCTGTCCCTACCTGTTCCACAGCCCGTTCCTCCCTACCCTAACCTCTGTTTTACTGTTCAGTCTCTGTAGTATTGTCGGTAGGACAACATGGTCACTGTATTCGTCTTCATCTGTTATCGTCTTGTTTGTTTTGTGATAGTATTTTGTCATAACCGTGTCATATGTTGTTAGCCTGTCCTGTTGTGTCTCAGTCATAAGCGTATTATTAGCATGTCGTTAGCATGTCGTGTTGCGAGTGCTGCCCTGCCTCTCTGGGACGTCTGCACAGTTGTATCACATTTCACTTGTCAAGTCTGCTCGACAGGGTGAGTGCATCCAGCTCCTTTAGCAGGGCAGGGCTGGGGGCGGGGCCACGGGGGCAGCAGCTGATTGGGCTGCGGAAGGCAGTGTACCGGGCGCTCCGCTCAGCCTTCAGAGCCTCCCGCCGAGCCACCTGCCACATGCTCAAAGCATATCCTTCACACACACACACAGAGAGAGAGAGAGGGAGAGAGGAAAATGTGTTCATTTTCAAATAGAGAAGGGATATTGTCAGACTAAACTTATGCAGGAATTAAACAATACAAGCACTAAAGATAGATTTCTACCAGTAACCCTTGAGTGAATGTGTGTTAGGATATATTCTGTTTGACCAATTGGCGGGTCATTTAGTATATGAGTGTCAATCTGTGAGTTGATGGGCTCCTTAACTCGTACCCACTTATCCACTGAACTCTGAGATCGACAATGTGACCAACTACGTGTCTGCGGTGCCTCTGAAGGAGCTGGGGATGGGCCTGGGGACAGAGCACCTGACTGACGAGGAGGCACAGGAGCTCACCGATGACTACAGCCTCCCTGCCCTCAAGGTGAGTGAGTGAGTGAGAGAGATTCAGAAGTGTCTTGCTTTTATAAAGACAGTGGAGGAAAGAGCATGATGAAAAGAGAGGAAGACAGATAGATGGAAGAGATCATTTAGATGCAGGTCGATGGTGAAATGACAGGCAATAGGTTCAGGGCATTGTCAGAGTGAGGGTGTTAGCTACTCTGTTTGTCCCTGTGGGCTTGCTGTCCTCCAGGTGCTGTTCCAGCTGTGGGTGGGGCAGAGCTCAGAATGTTTCCGTCGATTGGCCCTGCTACTGTCGTCACGACGACTGGAGGAGCCCAGGGAAGACTGGGTCGAAGGCGAAACCCCTCCTCCGCCCATACATCGCTCTGTTGCCACGGTGACACAGCCTCTCCACGGTGCCCTGGCCGGTTGCCTAGGTGACATGCAGCGTAGCTACGAGTTCCACCGGTACTTTGAGACGCAGCACCGGACGCAGGGCTCGGACAGGGTGGGGCGCGCTCGACAGAAATGCAGAGAGCTCAACGCACTGCACACGTCTGTACGCAGCCTGCAGCTGCATCTCAGGGCCCTGCTCAACGAGTGAGTCAAACCTAACCCCTTAGTCAAACCTCACCCTCCTAACCCTAACACCTGTTACTCCATACCCTCCTCAACCGTCAGTCTAAAGACGTCAGTATGCTTCAGTTCGGCTGGCGCCTAGCCGAGAAATGAACGGGTATGCTCGCATACTCCCTTAAAAGACCTTCACTTGAAAATTTACATTTACATTTACATCATTTAGCAGACGCTCTTATCCAGAGCGACTTACAAATAGCGACAATAGTACTGTTTGTCCATTTTGAGACGCCGTAGCCAGTATACACTTCCTCAAAATAGTCAGAAATCTGTCATTAATTTGGATGTTTTGTCGAGGAGATCTTAGTCATGCAATTTTCCATCTAACTAAGATGTTTGGTGCAGTATTTCTCAATGAAGAAATGCGCATGAAAACTAGTCATCTCTTGTTGAATAACAACAGACTTTATTGAAGAATCCCTACTGTTGACCAATCACCGACAAAGGGAAGTAGACTTCGGCTATCAAGTTAGGCTTGCCTCTAAAAAAATGTGTGTGCCCGAACAGCCAAAAAACTCAAAAACAAACAAAAACGTCTCAATGTTGTCATAATAAACGTACAAAGTCGTCCGAACTGTTTCGGCTGGGAAGCATGCGGACGCCTTTAGCCCCTTTTCCATACCCCACTCACCCCATCCTCCTCTCCCATCCTCTCCTCACCCATCCTCCCCTAACTCTCCCCTCATCTCACCTCCTCTTCCCCCCACTAGGATGATTATCCTGGAGGATGACCTGGAGAAGCTGATGGTGACCAAGGAGGCGGTGGAGGTGACTGTGGAGGGATACCAGGACATCCAGGAGCGTCTCAGTCACCTGCAGCCCCACATGCAGGCCAGCGCCGGATGCTGGGAGGACACCGTGGGCCAGGTGGAGCGCATGCTGAGGAGAGCTAACACCTGCCCAGGTGAAGAAAGGTTGCAGGTGTTACACACACTACCTTTATTAGGCTTAGGTAGTTAACGCAGCTGACCAGTTGAGGTGACAGGCCCTGATGTTGGGTCTGAATACTGGACCCAGGTTTCCATGGTTACAGTGGAGGGGTTATTTTTAGTCAGGACTCCACCCCCCCACCCCCCCGCCCAGCACAGAGACAGAGAGGAAGTGGCTCCTTCAAATATAGGATAAGAACCAGAGCTTGCAGGGGAGGGAGGGAACAATGACCTAGTTTCACCACAGACTGTTTCAGCACATTGTAGAGGTCTACTCTTTGGGAGCAGGGAGCAGGTTGACTGACTCAAGAGAGCTGAACACGGTTGAAACAAACAGATAATTGTATAAAGTGGTATGTCTGCATTTGAATGTGTGTGTATACTTACCTGTATGTGTGTGTAATGTGTTCTATTCATCCTGTCTCTTTCAGGAACTCCTGAGGGTCCAGAGCAGTGTCTCCCTCCTGTGCCCTGCACCCCTGTCCCAACCTACACCCTCATCCTGGACAGGGACCCTGTGCCTGAGGAGCAGGTACTGAACCTCATACCTCACTTTGGATCTACACACACATACACACACGCAACTAGGTGCCTGTATTGTGTGTCTTTATGTGTAATGGGTCTTTCCTGCCCTCTGATTGGCCAGGAGCTGGAAGCGTACGTGTCGGACTCAGAGGATGAGAACGGATGGGCGGGGTCGGTGGTTGACATGCTGTCTCCCGAGGAACGAGAGCGCCAGCGGCGGGAGAGGGAGGAGTCTCGGCGTGTCCTATCGGAGCTCAAAGCCGTGCTGGGCCAGCGGGCGTCCGAGGGCGAGAGAAGGAAGTGGAAACAGCTGCTCTTCAACGACCAAGGTCTCTCTCCTCCTACCCACAATGCACCTCTCTGCCGCTCCTTTAGTTCTCTGTCTCTCTCTCTCTTTCTCTCATTTCGCGTGATCATTTAATGATGTTTTACTTCCTTTTGTCTCCTAGCGGCGGTGATGCCTATCGTTTCCGGGGAAACTTCCGCTGAATTTTCTACAGAATCTCAGACTCCCTCCGACCCATTGGACACTCTGACCCTTGTGGGCATGGCCAAACCAGGTGTTGCCGAGGGAAACCACCTATCGGACAGGCTGAACGACGAGGAGGAAGACGAGGTCAGGGACGAGCGCCCCCTCACAGAGGCAGAGGAAAAAGCACTTACAGAGTTCTGCTGTGGTGAGGCGGAGGAAAAGGGGGAGGAGGGTGAAGGTGGGGCTTCGGTCCCAGATGGGACAGGCGGGGCGCAGCTCTACCAATACGACGGGCTGCCTGACGAGGGGGCGGGACTGAACGGGCCCGACCTTCTATTGCAGCCCCGGATTCCCGCCATCACGGTGATGGACAGGCTGACGGAACTACACGGCTCGGCGACGCTCAGCTTTAATTCCGCCCTCGCCGCCCAGGTGGCGGCACATTCGCACACCTTCGCCAACATGGAGGAGCAGACGTTTGGAGACAGCGGAGAAGAAGAAGTGGTAGAGGGAGAGAGGCGTTCGCTGCCTGATGGGCAAACATCTGAGAAGGATTAGAGCCTAAACCCTCCTGCTTTACGGAGCTTTGAACAGAACAGATATGGATAGACAGCCAGGGTTCCTGTATTTATGTCTGACCCCACTCCTGGGTTATTTATTGCGGCTGTCCGTTTCCTTGGCTCCATGGGTCTCTGTCATGTGTTCATCGGTGTGTGTGCATGATTGGGTGAGTGCCTGCGTGTGAGTGAGAAAGCATTGTGTGTATGCAATGTCTGAGTGTGTTTGTGAGTTTTAAGAAGAGCACTACACCACTTTCTGTTACACTCCTCCACCCATCCGTCCATACTTTACCCACAATCCCCCTGTGGCGCTCTCCTGTGCTACTCAGGTACCAGAACCACAACACAAACTCTGACCTCACCGTCACAAGGTGTTCAGTAAAATCCTAAGGATCCCCTGTAGCTGTTAGAGGCAGAGAGACTTGGTTATAGCATCAAATACATTTTCTCTACCTATTGACCAGTACCTTTCCATGATATGTCAACGTTGCCTAACAGTTTAGAATATTGGTGTCTGATTCAAAAAGCCTAATTAGCTAAATCATTATTATTATTTTTACCACATCACTTCCTATATGACTCCTGTATTGAAAAGCAGAGTCTGATGTGTGGTTGCTCTGTTGAATGTGTGCCCGACAGCCCAGGGTAGAATGCTCAGGTACTGAATCACTGACCGAGGGCTGAATGTAAGATGTTACTACACACACACACACACACACAGATGTTACTGCACACACACACCACGCTGTAAAAGGGGAAGGAGGGGTACATTTCAAAGAGAGCAGGGGGAAAGCTATTTTTATTATCACTGTTTTATTTCTGGTCTGCCTCTCTGAGTCTGCACTTATACGCACTCCCCATCTCACTAGGAATGGCCCTGTAACTGCAAAGATGTGTTGGCTAAAACAGCTGTCACTCAACCCACAGCAACCAATGAGCAGACAGAGACATCAGAGAGAAGGGTGGACATAGTTGACCTTGTAAAATGGACTAGCCTACCAGATTTGGAAATATTTTGATATATTGAGTGTTGTTTTTATTTGAGAGAAGAATATGGTCAGGCAGTGGATTGCTGTGAAATGAAATTCATCCCCATCCACTAATGAACCAAACACATTCACAGTGCTTATTTCCCCCATGGTCTCGTCAAGTGCTCCTCTCATGCTCATCTGATGCAGGATACAGGATCAATGATGCCCCAATGAAGAGTCTATAGGGGATGATAACTGGGTGATTATTGAGGTAAAGTGTTGTACTACCTCATGCCACCTCTACTGCACCTACTATGAAATATGTTCCGCAGGGGTCTGTAACTACATACCTACTACATGTATCTCAAATCTGAATGGTCTGCAGTGTCAGAACGTTTTGGTTCTGTCTTGTGTATAACTGTAAATGTTTCCATGGAGATTGTACCACTGTATCTCTCCCCTGTCTCGGCATCTGTGTTTCCATAACGCTCACTCACTAGAATGTGATCCAACTCTGTTGATTTGGGGATTGAGTTTGGGACAGTTATTACGGAGTGTCCTGGAATGCTACTATCGGTGATTACAATTAATTTGAGTGATGATCGATGATGATGATCGAAGGACAGCATGTGCTTATTGACTGCACTGATGATTCCGCTTGTGTGTGTCGGGGTGTCTGACCACCCTGAGGTGCCCCCCTCCCCGTCCTTCCCCCTCACCGTGTCTGCCTTGCCTTGTCTTGCCCTACAGTCCTCCGCCATATGTCCCCTTCCTGAAGTGAGTTCTGTCCCTCCTACATTTCATTTGTAAAATAAAATGCTATTCTGGAGCTGACTGTCTTTTGTCTCTCTCTTTTTAGATCGGTCTCTCTTTCTCTCCGTCTTTCTCAGCTGCCTGAGACTGACCCTAATCCCAGGGGGAAGGGGGGAGGAGAGGAGTGGTAGGGGGTGAGGGTCAGGGTAGTGTGAGGGTTACCTGATATCTTTTGTGGAGTCCCAAATTTGTCTGACCTAGAACAGCTGGTGATCCCTGTACCACATGTAAGACCCCGACCCAGAGCACAGACACACACACACGTATCTCTCACACATTTAAATGCATTTAGCTGTTGTGAATAGTCCCATGTTAACGTCCTATACAATTAGTGTGTGTGTGTGTGAAACTAAAACCTCAAGGGTCTGTCTGAGATAGACCAAACAGCCCTTCTAGCTCTTTTGGGTGTCCCTGTGGGAGTGTGTGTCCCTTTCCCCCCCTGTGGGAGTGTGTTCCCCCATTCCCTTGGACAGCACCTCTAGTATCAGCCACCTTGTGAAACACAAGACCAATCAGCCCATTCAGACTGCAGGAAAACAGAAAGAGAGAGGGCTGTCTGACATACTTACTGAGGATGGTTTCCCCTGGTATGGAAGTACAGAAGGAGGCATTATTAGGGGCAGAGCAAAAACGTTCATCCTCACACTGTGAAAGCCACATTGGGACTGAACAGAGCAACAGTGTGTGTGTCTCCAACAACCCAGCTGTCCAATCATTTTAGAATGTTGTACTTCCATTCCTCTCCCAAAATAACCATTGACCACAGAGCAGGCAGGCACAGCTTCACGTCTTTTTTTAATTAGCCTCAGCATCCTTATACATGTAGCAGGCTGTCAATACTCTGAACTGGCTTCCTCTCCTAATGTCCAGAGACTCCAGATGAATGGTGAAACTGAATGGTGGAAGCCTACCACTGGGGATTTGCTGCTTCCTCACCTGGCTTTCCCAGTTCTCCCAGATCGGGGAAGGAAAGGAGCCTAGGGCAGGGAGCATGGAGTCTGCAATTCTTGAGAGAATTTGGAAGCTGGTAGCTATAGAGTTCTTGTTGTGTGGTGACTGAAGATTATAACATTGCTCCTGCTCCTGGAATAAATGTATGGAAATATATTGGCCCTTCTCCAAATAACTTGTTACCTAATATTAATACAATGCTCCCATCTAGCGGCCAATATTTTTTAGTCGTAATAATAAAAAATCAAGGTTATTAAAATGTATAGTACAACATATTGTTATAACAAATAAACCAGGTTTGTTGAATCCGGGCTGTTCACTGTGTATGATATTTTGTTTCTGGGATACATATTTTAGGAGAATTGTGATGGTGATCAATGAATTAATTCCTACATCAATTTTGCATTCAGTGAGCACAGCACGCGCTCAGCTGATTCGGCAAGTTTCTCACTCAGCTTTCCCACAAACCACCGCGCTTCCTTTTCCACTAAGCGCCTGCAATCATGGCGGATGTGGTGCAGGAGCAGGTACCAGAGCAGAAGCTCGAAGAGGAGACGGTCCTGAACGGAGATGCAGAAGAGAAAGAGGAGGTAGCCAAGAAGAAGAAGAAAAAGAAGAAGAAGAAGTCGGCAGCCCCCGGTAAGAGTTGCCGACAGGGCTGTTCCCGCTGAGCCGTGTATGGATGAGTGTGCCTTGTGAAACATGCGCCAGGCCTTATGAAACACGCCTCGCTCTCATTACACACGGATAGCTAAGCATGGAGCGAGACTTCTGTCAAGCCGATCAGGAGGCCGAAATGTCAGTAAACAGACGGAAGTAGTCATACAAACAAACGTAGTAGTTAGTTAGCTAGCTAGATATCTTTCTAGCTTAGCCGCGGTTCGTAGTCCTTTGCTGGCATGTGCCAGAAGTCGCTAGCAATTTCAAAGCCAAGTTTTCTTGTTTCATAATGTGTTTTGGAATGCTGTCATGTTAACGTTAGCTTTCTTACATAAGGTAAACGCCAGAATACAGATTGACTACGATCTTGAGGTTGTAACTATCACAGACTATGATCTGTTTCATAATAATGTATCTATTTAACACTAACTAGTTACGCATGATTGACAGCAAAGATTGGCCCGCTGTTGGCTAGCTAGCTATGAAACGTCAAGAAACGGTTTGATTCAGACAGCATGCTCATTGAACTCTGCGAACTTAGCTACTGCTGACATAACGTTATCCTCAGCATGTGCTATTTAGAGCAACCCGTCTTCTTGTAACAACGTGAACTAGCTACAGTTCGCATGAATTCTGCTAATGGATGTCAGACAGTTGCCCTTTAAATTGACATACACAACATTTAGCTTGTAATGTCCCCTCGTTCGTTACAGCGTGTTTACATCAGTAAATCAGGCTTAGCTGCGTGTGCTGGCCCCAAGGTTATACACAGACGTTAATACTCTCCCCTCTCCTGCCAAGTCCCAGACCTCAGGGATGCACTTTGCGGGATGGGATCATTGTCCACTGTCCAAAAGCATCACTTCACTGCTGGACAGTACCTTCCCTTGCATGCACATAACACATCTCTCATCTTCCCCTTCCCAGTGTCTCCTGGATGCTCTCTGTTGTGTGTGATGGAGCTGTAGTCGCCATGGCCGCCATGTCGTGGTTAGTAGGATGTATAGGATGAGCTCACCAGTGTGTATCTGTCTCTATGCGTTTTATGACTGCAGCAGCTGGCACTGAGGCTGAGGGCGATGGAGTGGCTGACATCACACAACAGCTGGAGAAGCAGGCTCTGGAGGACAAAGAGAAAGAAGAAGATATGGAAGATGGTAAGACATCGTAACAGTACTCCACTCTAGCCTAGTACTAGGCAGCCCCTGACCTAGAACCACATGGGCCGAGCTCCAACCATGGCTCCTCACACCCTGCTGCGGAGCACCTGAGCTGGGTTCAGTCCTGTCGTTGCTCCCCGTGACCCAAATCCTAACCATCCTAAACCTTAACCATCCCATGTCTGACCCATAAGGACGTAAGTCTATCTCCAGCACAGAGATGACCTTACACATAACTACTTACACATCTACCAATACATGGCCTGCTGGGAGCTGATAAACTCTGGTGTTACATTACATGTGACAAAATGACATCAAATTCCTCTCTGTTTCTCTCAGATGGAGACGAGGGGGAGAACTCAGCAGGCAAAAAGAAGAAGAAGAAGAAAAAGAAGAAAGGACGTGAGTTGGTCTTATTTCCTTGGACACTTGAGAGTTCTGGCTTTCACTTTGTCTGGTCATGTATAGGGTGCAGTGGGAGAGTAGCCTATGATCTAGTGATGGATATGACTGGCTGGATTTCTGACATACTGCTGCACTCTGGAGCATTACCATAACCCTGCAGCCCCCCTCAGGTCCTCGGGCTAATGGGCACACTTTGCTTTTCCCAGAATATTGCTGTGTCACCTCAGGAATGACAACTCAAACTTTCTAGCTAGTTTATGACCTGGTAATGAGCGGTTATGTGACTGATTGTTTCTTCCTGCCTTTCACAGCCAAAGTTCAGACTGACCCTCCGTCTGTGCCCATCTGTGAGTTGTATCCAAGTGGAGTTTTCCCCATCGGTCAGGAATGTGAATACCCCCCATTACAGGATGGGTAAGATTCATACACGCACTCATACACAATCTCACAAACACCTACTCTTGGCTTGGTGTGTGGTGCGTACCTGGTTAGTGTGGTAGCGGTGCCCAGCCTCTTATTTCCCAAGCACAATGTTATACTAGAGTGGCAGCTCCTCTGATCATCATGCTGTACCTGGCCCAGCTGCAACACAAACTAGTAGCTACCGGGGAGGGAGCTTTTCAGGTTTGAGTTTGTTCTGAAATAAACAGTGCTGTCTGGCGTACATGCATCAGTCAGTGTGGTTATCAAACAGAAGTGACAGGGTGATTCTTAACCTTGGATCTCTTCACTGATGTGAAACTCATTGACATAAAGGGCTCTTAAAGATGCGCTATGCAGAAATCACGCCGCCATTTCCTGGTTGCTAAAATTCTAAAAGTTCACCTACTTTCAGTTTGTGACAAAACAAGCAAGTATAGTGTAGATAATCATTGTACCATCTAAACTGCTGTGAAATATATTTTCAATAACCAAAAAGATTGTGCTTTCAGCTGTTTTGGAGCTGGTGTACAAAACCGAAAGTAAAAGATGCAAAAACAAAACTTAAGAACGGGAAGCATAGAAATAGCGCACATAGAACAGATCTACCGCTTCTTAGACTTGCTTTCAATGAGAATGATAGATCTATAACACACAGTTTGATTTATTATCTAGTCATGCTTGCATTGATTCCCCTGGGTGGTGGAGCAGGAGTAAGATGTATGCGTGTGCACTGACTTGGTTGTTGATCCCCCAGGGTAGTCGTGCAATGACAAAATGTTTGTGTGTGCTAACCTCATTGCTGATTCTCCTTGTGAATCACGCGCACAGTGATGGGAAGAAGTGTGTGTGTGTGTGCGCTGACCGCTAACCTTGTTGCTTATTCCCCTTGGTGCAGGCGTACCGCGGCGTGGAGGACCACCAATGAAGAGAAGCGGGTTCTGGACAAGGCCAACGAGGAGGTGTGGAGCGACTTCAGACAGGCTGCTGAGGCCCACAGACAGGTCCGCCAGCACGTCCGCAGCTTCATCAAACCTGGCATGACCATGATCGACATCTGGTGAGCCTTCATCATCATCATCACAGCTGAGATGTTGCTTTCTATTTGTCAGTCTTTTCCCCTTGCGTTCCATCTCTCTTTTGCATACATCCGTTCTTGTGCTTTCATCCCATCTCTTTCTGTATAACTAATTTGTCTGTGTGTGTGTCTGTGTTTCAGTGAGCGGTTGGAGAGCTGTTCTAGGAAGTTGATCAAGGAGAATGGTCTTAGTGCAGGCCTGGCCTTCCCTACCGGCTGCTCTCTGAACAACTGTGCAGCTCACTACACCCCTAACGCCGGAGACCCCACCGTGCTGCAGTACGACGACGTCTGCAAGATCGACTTCGGAACACACATCAACGGTACACCCCTGCCACAGTATATGCACGGTTCAACGGACACACACATCAAAACATACTTGACACACAAACATATACAAACGCATATCAACGCACACACACAACTAGCAACTCAGACCTGTAGGATGCTGTGCTCACTCCCACTGTCTTTTCAGGTCGGATCATTGACTGTGCCTTCACCGTCACCTTCAACCCAAAGTATGACAAACTGCTCGAGGCCGTGAGAGACGCCACCAATACTGGAATCAAGGTCCGACATCCATTCACACACCATCCATTTCTGAGGCCCCTTGATATCATTTGATGTAAGTGTAGTTCAGTCTCATCTCAATCATGCTTCATCATTCTGCAGTGTGCTGGAATCGACGTGCGTCTGTGTGACGTTGGCGAGAGAATTCAGGAAGTGATGGAGTCGTACGAGGTGGAGATTGACGGCAAAACATACCAAGGTACTGAGCTGCTGAACACACACAGTGAATTTGTGGTTGTCACTTATGATCCATGATAATTACTCACTAATGTTAATTTGGATAATTTCCAGTGAAGCCAATCCGAAACCTGAACGGCCACTCAATCGGCCAGTACAGGATACATGCCGGCAAGACTGTCCCCATCGTCAAAGGAGGAGAAGCTACCAGGATGGAGGTGTGTATCTCTTCCTGATGCTACAATTGAGCGTTTGACGAGCAATGAGGGAGATGGGGAGGTTAGAAAGGGCTGCAGAGTAATGATGTGCTGTGGGAGGGTGACCGAGTAATGATGCTGAGTTAATGGTGTGCTTAAGGACCGTGCCAGGTCCAATTAGCCAGTAACACAATACCTGTACACCTGAATTGGTGTCTTGGATGATCAATGAATTTCTATAACACAGGATTGCCTGCCCCTGTGTATTTGGTTGACTGCAGCAATGTCTTCCTACCCCAATAAGTGTGTCCTTTTCTGACTGATTACCTCTTTTGCACCACCAGGAGGGAGAGGTGTATGCCATCGAGACGTTTGGCAGCACAGGGAAGGGCGTGGTCCATGATGACATGGAGTGTTCTCATTACATGAAAAACTTTGATGTGGGACACGTCCCAATCAGGTAAGTTGGTTGTCTGTGTGAACACTGGACTGTGTTGGGCAGCTCTGAGACTGTGTATTCCACAGAGGTTGTACCCTCTCTCTCTCCCTTCCTTCCCCCAGACTCCCCCGGGCGAAGCACCTGTTGAACGTGATCAACGAGAACTTTGGCACGCTGGCATTCTGCCGGCGCTGGCTGGACCTGCTGGGGGAGAGCAAGTACCTGATGGCCCTGAAGAACCTGTGCGACCTGGGCATCGTGGACCCCTACCCCCCGCTCTGCGACACCAAGGGCTCCTACACCGCCCAGTTCGAGCACACCATCCTGCTTAGGCCCACCTGCAAGGAGGTGGTGAGCCGAGGGGACGACTATTGAATACTGAACCCAACCTGATTCAAACCGCACCACAACCCCTCCCCCTTCCCCCCCCCCAATACAGAGAATAGACACACTGAACCATCTGCCTGCACTCTAACAGAAAAACAGCATCTAAATACAGGACCTTGTTTTGGTCTCTTCTTTCTCCTGCCTTGGCTAGAGCAGCCAGTAAGGGCTATGAAAAATGCTGCTGTAAGGTACCCCACAATGCATTTTTACCGCTACTTAAGAGCGAGCATGGAGGGACTGGCTTACGTAGCAGCGGCTGAATCTTTTTTCCTCTTTTCTTTTGGTGACATTGAACCACAAAGCTTAGTTGTCATTTTCCCCCTTGCTAGGGGGATCTGTGGACACAGAGGGGTCTCTCTGCAATCTTTTGAAGCCAGACCTGCCATAGAATATCAAATGAACTGTTACAGTTCAATTGCTTAGAACCCCCAGTATTTAGATCCAGTAAGAATGTGAAGAAACAAACCTTTCTTTACCAAAATAAGTACCCTCCTCTCCCTCTAAGTATGCCCAGGGCCTGGAATGTTTCCTCATGTGACCTGATCAGGAAAAACTCCTGGCCCTTACGGCTATACAGTTCCTGGTTCAGTCTGCGGTCTTTCAGCCTGACCCTACAGTGTTCTGGTCATTAGTAAGTTAGAACCCAGTCACTCGGTTGGTGGTAGGCTGGATCGATTGCTCGTCAGAACCCTGAAATTGTACAATTCTTCCGCTTTTGAGTTCTGGGTGGGAACGATGACGACTAGAAAACCATGCATCTACAGCTGTATGTTTGGCTTCATTATACCGCTACAGGGAGGGGACTCTGCACTCCGCTCCTCCAGTATTTGTTTCTTAGATATTTGTAAAATATCTTTGAAATGGCTGCTGCCACTATGTGTACCACTTAATTTTGAATTCCCTGGAAATGTTTTTGTAAGAAGAAAATTGAAATAAAAAATGTTGCTCTCTGTATTCCTTCACTGAGAAGATAGTCTTGATTGGCTGATGGATAATAGATGGAAGGGTGAGCCCTCTGTTCCTACACAACCTTGCAGGCATCCAGTAGATTCTATTAGAGGAAGAAGTGAGAGATTTCACTCGCCAAAATCTGTCCAAAGCATTTCTATGAGCTTATCGCCTGCCTTCCTGCCTTTTGGGACAACGACTCCCGTTGTTAGGGCGGAGACACGAGCATCTCGTCATTATATACAAATCTCTTGATTCTAGTCGAGCAGGCAGCCTCTTTCCCCACACTCAGCTGAGGCAGCCATCCTGTATGCCCTATTTAGAGGAAGCAGCGCGCAAGGCTGTCTGAACTATCACGTGAAGGGGATTGAGGTGAGGGCTATAGCACTATACAGTATGGTATGAACCTTACCTGAATTAATACTGTGGTGCGGATAAAAAAATTAGACAAACTAGTGTTTTCTTAGAAAAATGAAAATATATTCTCATGAGGTAAATTTCTCTAAAAATTGAGGTAAGAATTTGCATAGTATCACTTCCATAAATGTACACACACCTGAGGCAGTATGAGCACAATGCCAACAAACATCGGACAGAAAAAAGGATGAAGTGGAAATGTGCTTTGAATTCTCCCCAAAAGGTGACTCTAGAGAGATGAACAGCATTTAGGTTGAGAGCAGTTTAGCTAGTACCAGCATGGAGATATCTTTCTTTCTCACACACTCACTCACAGTCTTGCCAAACACACAGCAAGGATCTACTTGCATCAGTCTGGCTATTTTACACAAGAATACAGAGCCAACTATATTGTGTGAACAAGTGCTGGTATACAAACACACACAGGAGAGATGGGTCAGATATCTTTAAAGACAACACTGTCTAACCTGCTGGTGATTCCAAACAACTAGAGGGGGAAGGGATCAATTACAAAACTATTTTAAAAATCTAACAGTCAGTTGCCGTGTTTATAAAAATAAAAAAAGCGTGTGAAAAACCCTCAATGTCCGAGTATACAAAAATACATTCAATATTCTAAATGCTGGCCTGCATTTTACAGTGCTACAAAGAACTGATACCAAATACACTCTTCTGGCAAAGGAAATACAAAAATATATATGTTCTGATATGAAGGGCACTTTTCTATGACACTTGTGACTGTAGAGATACCAACCAAAAGTTAGGAGGCCTAAAAACACCAGCACCAGGAAATACATTTACATTATGAAGACAGAGGGCAGCATTTAGCTAAAAACAAACATCCCTTTGGAAACTGGTTACAAAATAGATTTTCCAAAACCAGTCAAAGAATATATCCTGCAAATGTTGTGTAATTGTTTTTGGAGAAGCTGAGATACTTTTTAAACGTTTCCCCTCGTGCTTTGGCTTGAGTTCAGTAGTCAATCAAGAACCATTTCCTGACCGACCGGACTTACTACAGAGAGCGATACCAAAGATGGTGGATAAATGATGTCCCACTCAGGCTGTTTACCATTTTAAAAAATTGTCACAGTCCACATAAGTGGTGGCTCTCCCATAGGCACCAATGTAATAGCAGCTAGGTCTGGTCTGCTTAGTTCATTGACTGTATATGAACCAGAAAATAGGAGCGAGTGAGGTGTCTCGCTTCCTCTTCAGTCTCTGGCGAAACTAAAGGGGTTAAACTCTAAAGACTATTTATGGAGGGAATGACCTGTTTCAGTCTTCATTCCAGTTGAGAATTTGACTGACTGTGACATCCCTTAGTCAACTGTCTAAAGTGGCTGTGAGAAACATTTTAGTTGATTCAAATCGATTTGAGGAAAATAAAATCACAGAGCAGACAAGCAGAAAGGTTGACACCTGAATAAATCTGAACTACTGACAGAGGAAACTTACACAGTCACACCTGGCCAAAGTCTGTCTGTCTGTCTACTCCTGTAAAGGCGTGTCTATAATACAACGCACACCTTGGCTGACACTCTTGATAAAATAAACCTGTACACTATCAAAAACAAACATGTTCCTTTTCTTTTAAAACCCATATAAACACCATGTACAAGAAATTCACAAAGCAAAAAAAATAAAAAGAGTGTGTCCTTTCTCTGTTCTTTTAGAAAAAGAATGATCAAATGATAACTTCTCCCCCCAGAGGGGATAAAATGCCCACAAATAAAGAGCTAGAGAGAGAGGGCAGGGTTGAGATGTTTGGGGCGGGGCTCAGTGGGTCCTGGTCCTATAGCGGCCTGTCTTTGTCCTGAGTGAAGCGCTGCGTGTAGAAGAGTATATAGGCCTGGGCGCGACACACCTCCTCCACAGAACAAACGTTCAGCTTAGAGTCATTACAGTGGACCCAGAACCCTGAGAGGGAGGATGAGGAGGAAGGAGGAGAGAGAAAGGGTATTTGATGTAGGTAAATTCCATGAAAATGTATCAAGGTTGTGTGTGTTATCTTTGTATTTGTTTTTTTTTACAGAAAAATGTATTTTGCGTGTGAGTGAGAGATGTTCTTACTTCCTTCTTTGTTGTAGCAGTAGGCAGTGTAGTGGCCGGAGCCGAAGCCCTTCCCATGATGCATCACCACAGCGGACAGCTCGTACAGGAAGTGTTTTGGACACGGGGAGCCGGCGGAGGCGGGACTGGAGCATGGCGAGCTCTTGGGGGAGGGGTCTCTGCAGCAGTATGGCTCCATGTTGAGGAGCTGGTCAAAGCTGACGTGGACTCCGATCTTCTCCCTGTGGTTCCTACCAGACCACCTGACGACCAATCACAACCACAGAACACTCAACGGACACATCAACAGACCAATCACCAAATAAGACAGCGAGAGTGTTTCAAATGCATGGTTGTGTTATGGTTCTTGAGCAATTGCTATGTGCTCAGTGGTTACCTGCAGTGTTTGAGGTGCATGGGTGTGTTATGGTCATTGTGTGGTTATTTTATTTTATTTATTTCACCTTTACTTAACCAGGTAAGCCAGTTGAGAACAAGTTCTCATTTACAACTGCGACCTGGCCAAGATAAAGCAAAGCAGTGCGATAAAAACAACAACACAGAGTTACATATGGGCTAAATAAAACAAAGTCAAAAATACAACTGAAAATATATGTTATGTGGTCATAATGCGGTCAGTACCTGAAGCGTTTGAGGTGCAGGCGCAGGACCTGAGGCAGTTTGTGAACCATCAGCTGTTTCTGAGCTTCAGTCAAGATGACGGGTTTGGAGGAGAACCTCCGCCGCTTACCTAGAGACAAGAGTGAGCGTTAACCCACACAGAGGCCATACTGCTGCAGAGACCCCTCCCCCAGAGACCTGGCCGTGTGGTGCCAGGATAACAACCTCTCCCTCAACGTGACCAAGACAAAGGAGATGATTGTGGACTACAGGAAAAAAAAGAGGACCGAGCACGCCCCCATTCTCATCGACGGGGCTATAGTGGAACAGGTTGAGAGCTTCAAGTTCCTTGGTGTCCACATCACCAACGAACTATCATGGTCCAAACACACCAAGACAGTCGTGAAGAGGGCACGACAAAGCCTATTCCCCCTCAGGAGACTGAAAAGATTTGGCATGGGTCCTCAGATCCTCAAAAAATTCTACAGCTGCACCATCGAGAGCATCCTGACTGGTTGCATCACCACCTGGTATGGCAACTGCTTGGCCTCCGACCGCAAGGCACTACAGAGGGTAGTGCATACGGCCCAGTACATCACTGGGGCCAAGCTTCCTGCCATCCAGGACCTCTATACCAGGCGGTGTCAGAGGAAGGCCCTCAAAATTGTCAAAGACTCCAGCCACCCTAGTCATAGACTGTTCTCTCTGCTACCGCACGGCAAGCGGTACCGGAGTGCCAAGTCTAGGTCCAAAAGACTTCTCAACAGCTTCTACCCCCAAGCCATAAGACTCCTGAACAGCTAATCATGGCTACCCGGACTATTTGAACTGCCCCCCCCACCCCATCCTTTTACGCTGCTGCTACTCTGTTAATTATTTATGCATAGTCACTTTAACTCTACCCACATGTACATATTACTTCAACTACCTCAACTAGCCGGTGCCCCCGCACATTGACTCTGCACCGGTACCCCCCTGTATATCCTCCTGAGTGGCGCAGTGGTCTAAGGTACTGCATCGCAGTGCTAACTGTGCCACTAGAGATCCTGGTTCGAATCCAGGCTCTGTCGCAGCCGGCCGCGACCGGGAGACTCATGGGCGGCGCACAATTGGCCCAGCGTCGTCCAGGGTAGGGGAGGGAATGGCCGGCAGGGATGTAGCTCAGTTGATAGAGCATGGCGTTTGCAATGCCAGGGTTGTGGGTTCGATTCCCACGGGGGGCCAGTATATAAAAAAATTAATCAAAATGTATTCACTAACTGTAAGTCACTCTGGATAAGAGCGTCTGCTAAATGACGTAAATGTAAATGTAAATGTATATATAGCCTCCCTACTGTTATTTTATTTCTGCTCTTTTTTTTCAAAACTTTTTTTGTTGTTGTTTTATTTTTACTTTTTTGTTAAAAATAAATGCACTGTTGGTTAAGGGCTGTAAGTAAGCATTTCACTGTAATGTCTGCACCTGTTGTATTCGGCGCATGTGGCCAATAAAATTTGATTTGATTTGATAATACTCAACTTGCACAGTAGAGGGACCCCTCAGACAGGGCCAGAGTACGTGAGCGGAGTTGAGCGTGTGGAAATCACGCTCATGGAGCAGTGCTTGCACAACCCCCCAGCGCTCCACGTCCTTTCCAACCGCTCTGCTAAAAAACACTCCTCGCTCAAAGGAAAAAAAACTGCAGCTCCAAATTCGCTTCATTCATTAAAATCACAATTTAACCAATACCAATCTATTTTTGTGACTACCTGGACCTACCATTTGGTTTTGAAGTATTGAAACCAAACCATATGATTTGAATGAAGTATTTTAATAAAACAGGATAAGGTGACTGTAAGAAGCGCTCATCATGTCAAATAGGCCACATGTCATATTAAACAGCATATAAACACTAAATAGGTCAGCAGCCAGACAGGAAGCCTAAGAAGGAACGAAAATTAATTATTTAGGCTATATTATTTCAATTATTTCAAGGCTATAGTCCACAAAAAAAGTAATTGTGAAGCATTTGCGAGTGCGAATCACTAGGCTGGCAGGGTCATTAAGCACTCAGTATTTAAACAACATTTTGTTGTATTAAATCATTATAGTCCATAAATTGTACATACAGGCTGTGACTTACTTAGAATTAATTACAAATTAAACGAAAAAGGCCTTATTAGGCTCCATCTACAGTGCCTTTGAATACATTTTTAGAAACATGAGTTTGGCCAGAGTCTGTGGCTTCAGGCTCATGCGATGGTGCTTGGAGAGCAGGCCAGAAGCAGATAATATATTCTCAGCGCTTGCAAAGCCACTGGGGATGCTAAACACCCTTCAGGCCACTCTTGTCAGGCTGGGCAGGGATGCGTAGTTGTTATTTTATTTTTCTGTAGGTAGGCCTAAAGGATTTTAGGTAAAATAACCCTTTCAAAACAGAAAGCTCCTTGGGCCAAAATCAATGATGGCCTATTGTATAGATAATAGAACGAAAAATGTAATGCCCTAAAAGTCTAAACCCTTTCTAAGCCGGGCGGGGGTTCTACTAAGCTATATGGAATTGTTTTAAGAAGGTCATACCAAGGATCATTTAGCTATTACATATTACAAAATTATTTGATGAAAAATTATTTTTGGCCTTACTGCTATTAGCCCATACAAACGCATTGAATAACATATTCACTAATTGGAACAGATATATATTTTTTACTATCAAAAGGAAGTGTTCTGATGTGTCTGTCCTATATCTGAGCGATATAAGAAAGATCAGGAAACATTTGTTATTTTATTTATTTATTTACATGTATTTACCCTTATTCTTGGCACTAAACAGTCTAAACCATATCTAAGCCGGGTGTGGGGTTCTACTAAGCTATATGGAATTGTTTTAAGAAGGTCATACCAAGGATCACTTTGCTATTTGATTTTGAAGTGAGCGCTACTGGAGCGAAATTGGAGCAGGCGAGAAGGCCAACGCTCCAGCCTTTGGGAAACTCGCGCCACGCTCCAGTCAAATTGGTCACGCTCCACTCTGCTCACATACTCCGGACAGGGCTGTGTGAATGTGAATACTCAGTCTAACTATTGTACTGGATGGTAGTTTGACATGCAGAGAGAGAACTAACTGCTTTGTTAAACATTATTGTACCTCTAACAATCATACCATTGAATGAATGTGTGTTTATGTGTGTGCTCACTGTGAACATTTATGTATGTTTGCCTCTGTCACTCACTGTTGCACTGGTCGCAGGCGTAGATGTTGCCCTCCAGGGCTTCTGTCTCCGTGAACTTGGCCAGCATCTCCGTCAGCTGGCACGACACCTGCGCTGCGCTCTCCCGGCTGTTGCTGTGGTAACGCTCGGGGAACTCCAGCGATAGGTCCCAGAAGGGTTCCACCGTGTTGGAGCGGTGGTCACATGCCAGACACGTCACCTGATGGAGGGGGAAGAGAAGAGAGAGAAAGAGGTGGGGCAGAGAGAGGGATAAAGAGAAAGGGGTATAGAGTGAGAGGGAGAAAGAGAGGATGAAAGAGGGAGAGAGAGTTGTGTGAAGGCAAGCCAAAGCCAGCTAAGCTAGCTAATGCAGCAGCACACACAGGAACTGGATTGTCTGAGATACACAGCTTTAGAAACACTGTCCCCCTTCACACACACACACTCACCCCCTTGTTAGGCAAGAGCAGGTGTGGGTGTGTGCTCAGAGGAGAACTCAAAGACACTCCTCTCTTTCACAGACCAAAGAAGAAAGTACACACGTTCAGTCACACACACACTCACTCACTCTCTTCCGGGTAAATCGATTTGAGTTCAATCACTTTTAGACAGCATCCCTTTTGATTTAAACAAAACTTTCCATACATGTTTGCCCATGGAAGAAGTGGTCAGAAATGGACTTTTTGGACCTCAATGTCAAAACATTCAGGAGATAAAAGGTGTTCAGAGTTTTGCATACCCCACCCTACAGGGTGAGACATCCATGTCTTTATCACTGGAAAAGCTAAACGGTTGAGTTTGATATCATTTAAAAGCTTACAAACAGGGTGTCAAACTATTTTATAATTTCCACACAAAAAATTAATATATTTTTGGAACGATTTAAGTCTATTATCTAAAAACACATCAACTCTGACTGACTCTTTTCATATTTGCATATGTTGTAGCTTAGGGTAAAATAGGGTCTAAGCTACAACGTATGCAAATATGAAAAGAGTCAGTCAGAGTTTACGCATTTTTAGATAATTGACGTTAAAGGTTAAAAAATGTCAAAACAATAAATAAATCAAGTAATTATATAGCAGTTTGACAACCCTTTTTGTAAACTTTAAAATGATATCAACCTCAACCGTTTATCGTTTCCAGTGATGAAGACATGGATGTCTCATGGTATGGTGGGGTATGCAAAAGGTGTCAACTTTGAGCACTTTTATCTCTTGCATGTTTTGGCATTCAGGTCCAGTACATTTAGATGGATACATTTTGGCATTTTGTATTATTTTATATATATATACAGTACCAGTCAAAAGTTTGAACACACCTACTCATTCAAGTGTTTTTCTTTATTTTTACTATTTTCTACATTGTAGAATAATAGTGAAGACATCAAAACTATGAAATAACACATATGGAATCATGTAGTAACCAAAAAAGTGTTAAATAAAAATATATGTTATATTTGAGATTCTTCAAAGTAACCACCCTTTGCCTTGATGACAGCTTTGCACACTCTTGGCATTCTCTCAACCAGCTTCATGAGGTAGTCACCTGGAATGCATTTCAATTAACAGGTGTGCCTTGTTAAAAGTGAATTTGTGGAATTTCTTTCCTTCTTAATGCGTTTGAGCCAATCAGTTGTGTTGTGACAAGGTAGGGGTGGTATACAGAAGATAGCCCTATTTGATAAAAGACCATGTCCATATTATTGCAAGAACAGCTCAAATAAGCAAAGAGAAACGACAGTCCATCCTTACTTTAAGACATGGTCAGTAAATCCGGGAACATTTCAAGAACTTTGAACGTTTCATCAAGTGCAGTCGCAAAAACTACCAAGCACTATGATGAAACTGGCTCTCATGAGGACCGCCACAGGAAAGGAAGACCCAGAGTTACCTCTGCTGCAGAGGGTAAGTTCATTAGAGGTAACTGCACCTCAGATTGCAGCCCAAATAAATGCTTCACAGAGTTCAAATAACAGACACATCTCAACATCAACTGTTCAGAGGAGACTGCGTGAATCAGGCCTTCATGGTCGAATTGCTGCAAATAAACCACTACTAAAGGACACCAATAAGAAGAAGAGACTTGCTTGGGGCAAGAAACACGATCAATGGACATTAGACCGGTGGAAATCTGTCCTTTGGTCTGATGAGTCCAAATTTGAGATTTTTGGTTCTAATCGCCGTGTCCTTGTGAGACGCAGAGTAGGTGAACAGATGATCTCTGCATGTGTGGTTCCCACCGTGAAGCATGGAGGAGGAGGTGTGATGGTGCTTTGCTGGTGACACTGTCAGTGATTTATTTAGAATTCAAGGCACACTTAACCAGCATGGCTACCACAGCATTCTGCAGCGATACACCATCCCATCTGGTTTGCGCTTAGTGGGACTATCATTTGTTTTTCAACAGGACAATGACCCAACACACCTCCAGGCTGTGTAAGGGCTATTTGACCAAGAAGGAGAGTGATTGAGTGCTGCATCAGATCACCTGGCCTCCACAATCACCCGACCTCAACCCAGTTGAGATGGTTTGGGATGAGTTGGACCGCAGAGTGAAGGAAAAGCAGCCAACAAGTGCTCAGCATATGTGCATTCCTCATGAAGCTGGTTGAGAGAATGCCAGGAGTGTGCAAAGCTGTCATCAAGGCAAAAGGTGGCTACTTCGAAAAATCTAAAATATATTTTGATTTGTTTAACACTGTTTTTGGTTACTACATGATTCCATATGTGTTATTTCATAGTTTTGATGTCTTCCCTATTATTCTACAATGTAGGAAATAGTAAAAATAAAGAAAAACCCCTGATTGAGTAGGTGTGTCCAAACCTTTGACTGGTACTGTGTGTGTGTGTGTGTGTGTGTGTGTGTGTGTGTGTGTGTGTGTGTGTGTGTGTGTATATATATATATATTTTTTATATTACTATCAAGACAAAAATGTGGTAACAGTCACGCACACACATCATGCAGTAAAAGCTCCCATCCCAATGTAAAGGCCTTTTAATCCCTTTTTCAATCCATTTTAATCCATGTCCAGACTGGTGAATCACAAAAGTGTGTGTGTATATCAGTATAAAAGTGTGTACTGTGTATCAGTCTGTGTATATCTGTGTTTGTGAGAGTGTGTTCCTCTCTTTCTCACCTGGCTGAGGAGCTGTCCATGGAAGATGGTGTTGACCACGCTGAGCACCTGCTTGATGAGATGTCTCTGTCCGGTTGACACACCAGCGGGCGGTGTGTGTGTCCCCGTGCTCTCCAGCTCGTGCTGCACCTTGTCCAGCAGCTCACACAGGAACTCCTGGGCATCCTGCTGGGCGTAGCCCCGGAAGGCTGGGATCAGCTGCCACACCGAGTGCAGCATGGCAAAGGGCGACACCAGGGCCCACTTGCCTGACCACATCACCTGGAAGAGGGTGTGCAGCTCGTGGCACAGGGAGATGTGCTTAGAGCTGGGCTCCTTGGGCTGGATCAGCTCCATGCTCCGGGCCCTGGAGGCCCCCCCGCTTAGCCCAGCGCCCGCCAGGGGGCCTCTCCTTAGGGCCAGCGGGGAGGACGACACTGGGCCCCCGGGGCTGGGAACCACCAGCTGGCCGTGGACAGCCGAGGCCAGCAGCTCCAGGGCCTGCGTCAGGTCCAGCCGGAGGAAACACTCCCTGAAGATGTGAAGGTGGCTCAGCACCTGCAGGATGGAGTTCATGTAGCACGTGTTGCCTAGGTTACGCAGGCCCGTGACGCCCGGGGTGACCGTGGGCCGCCGTTTGAGGGGTGAGTCGCCCTGTTTGGAGGGGGCACGGCGGGGGGCCGGGGAGGGGGCAGTCCGGGCTTGGGCAGAGGAGGCTCTGGTTTTGCCTTTGGTGGAGGAAGAGGGGGTGGAGTATCGAGTGGGTTTGGGCGCTGGGGTTTTAGGGGGGCGGCCCATTCTCTTGGGGGTGTGAGTGGCGGGGCTCTGGGTCCTTGGTCGGGGGGTGAGGGGGGTCTGGGGTGTGTGAGGGGTGCATGTTCGTGTGGGGCGGGGGGTGACAGCAGCGGCGGCAGCAGCTCTCTGACTGGCTCTCCTCAGGCGGTGGCTCTTCCTGGGTGGAGCTCTCTCCAACTCTTCTTGTAGCTGCCTCTTCAACGTCTTCCTCCTCTCCCTCAACTCCTTCCTCCTCTCCTCCTCCTCCTCTCTCTGCCTGTCCTCCTCTTCCCTCCTCTTCCCCCCTTCCGTCAAGCTGAACCAGGTGTGGAACACTCGACCCATCAGCGCCCGGCGGCGGTGCCAGAGCGCCGTGAACATGCGGTCCTCGTCCCTCAGCTGCAGTTCGCTGGAGCCACAGGGCTGGGGGGCGTCGGGCGGGGCACTAGCTAATCTCAAGGTTCGTCCTGAGCGCGTGGTGACCTCGTAGCGCTGGCTCTGGATGGCGCTGAGTGTGGAGCGCAGCAGCTTGAGGTCTCCCGTCGCGTTGTCGTTGAGCACGTAGTCGTCACACAGGTAGCAGAAGACATAGAGCTCATTGACCTCCATGGCCAGTGGGTGGCGATGCTGCAGAAAGTGCTGCAGGGCGTGCTCCTCGATGTAGCGGCCGCACGCAACGTGGGCGCAGCCCAGGCAGGCCCACACCGACTCAGTGGTGTTGCAGTCCACGCAGTGCCACTTCTGGGGGTTGAGGATGGAGTGGTCTGGGGCCAGCCTGAGCCGCCCCACGTGCTTACACCTGTCCATCGCACACACTTGCTGGGGGGCTCAGTCCGTGTGTGTGTCTGTGGGTAGGTGAGTGTGGGTGTGACACGTCCACACTGGGGCTTCAGATCACCATGGCGAGCTCAGAAACTGGGCGCTCCCACGGCATGGCTTTATCTGGGGAGGAAGAAAGAAAAGAGAGAGACTGAGTGAGAAAGGCAGTTCTAAACTTCTATAATCTCTTCTCAGTAAAGGCCTTACCCAAATCGTATGAACAGATCCTTTGTTTTACAAGATGCCCGTCAGTGAAAACAACTGTACCAAAACCTTATGTCTTCCTTTTTAACCCACAACCCATTCTGGTCTTTATAATCATTTGTGGTCACGGATTTAACAAGTTAGCTCTCTAACATGGGTACTTATTGTCAAAGAAGACAGGACAATATCCTGAATGTTGACTGCGGTGATCAGATGTGGTTTTCTGCCATTACAGATTTCCTTCCTCTAATGTACCCTTTAAAACAGTTCGCATAACCCTGGGGGGTTAGGCACTTCCGTAGCACAGTTTGAAAACTGCTGGGGTTGGGGATTTCTGTTTTAGAGTCTCAGCTCCATCATCATCACCCCCCAATGGGGCCAAAGGGAGACTTAAGCCTGGCAAACAAAGGGGGGCTGAGCTGGGAGGGTAGAGCACCCTTTGTGTGTGTACAGGCAGCCTTACAGACAGAAAGGGGCAAGAAGAGATGGATAGAGGAGAAAGGGAATGGAGAAAGAGATGGATAGGAAGATCAGAAGGGAAACTAAACTCGGGGATCTGAGGCTGCCAGTTACCATTCTCCATGAACCAATCTATAGTCTATTTAGGAGGAGCAACAGTATGAAAAAAATTTATGCACTCACTAACTGTAAGTCGCTCTGGATAAGAGCGTCTGCTAAATGACTATAATGTAATGTAATAAGGCTGACCCTGACTACATAGGTCCAAGTTCTAACGGGTGTTTGTTTACCATTCCAGACTGCCTTCCTGTGATTTAAATAAGTAGCTGTTACCACTGAAGGAGTTTCTGGCTGGCATGCCCTGACTGAGTCTGTCTGTCAGCATTGTACCCCATGACTCCCACTGTTTTTATATATGATTTAATCAATGCAATTGTGGTTTTATGACCATCGACATTCGTGATACATTGTTTAGTTTTTTATCCACACTAGATTTGGTGGGCAGTTACTAGCAAGGACATTCCTTTGCTTCTGCTTCATTTGACCCATTCAACACTGATAACAAAAGCGCGAGATTTGTGTTTTCAAGCCAGCTAATTTAGCTAGTAAGCTTTCCCAAAGTGTTTACCACTTCACTAACGTTAACTCACCCGACAATGGTAAATTATGCCCGCAAGACAACTTTGAAAACTAGCTATCTAGCTAGTAACATTACCTAGCTAACAATGCCACCAAAATACTGGTAACTAACAACTCTTTCTTCTATCCGTGATGTCACTAACTAGCTATAGTTATAACACGCCTAACGTTACTGATGACAAGGACCTCCTTGTAAACTTATCGAGGAGGATATCAAAGGCTCGTGCGCGCGCCTAAGGTGCCCTTGTGCTTTCTTTCTCTGTCTAGCGGTATGTATTTTCTAAATAAACACAAATCAAACATCTAACGTAAGATAGCTAAACATAATCTCTAGTAAAATAATAAAGTATCTAGCTAGTTTGTTGGCTAACTTGGTGAGTAACATAGCTAGCTAGCTAACATGGCTAGTAGCAACCAAGCTAATCTTGTCTATGCCAAGTCTAAATACGTTAGGGATCAATGCGTCAGGGTTTTAATTGTTTATCAAACATGCTAGTTAGTTTTCACAGGAATGTGTACAGCATAACAACTGACACGAATTGTAAAGAAAGGCGAAAATTGAAAAAGTACCATACCTATCCTTCACCGCACTTATTCCTCTAATACTAAAAGGGTCGCCATCTTGCATCTACTCTTGTCGCGTGGTGTTGGCTCGAGCCAGTCCGCGGTAGGGTAGCGTCAAGTGTCGTTGTTGCCTGCCTCAAGTTAGAGGCTCTCGTAACATCAGATGTAGGATCAGATTATTGTACTCCAATCCTAAACGTTATCATTGAGGTGATTAGAAAACATCTGACTTTGTATCAGTGGTTAGGGGCAACCTCTAACCTACTCATGTGCGTGTCCTGGACCAACACAAACAAGTGTACAGCACAGATGGCACAATTTTGCGACATCATCTCAGTTAAGGATATTGTAATGTCAAATTCATGAAGCCAGGCCAACACAACATAATCAGAGAAAATATTTGTCATAAAAGTGAAGTAGCCCTTCAAATTCTATTAAGCACATTCTGCTTGTGTTGAGTATCACATATAGACTACTGTTTGGCACTGCAAATGGCCTATTTATATTTTCTACACAAGTAAGGCTACTAATAAAGCAATCCACGAACAAGTGTTTTTATTTTATTTATTTTTTACTATCACTGCTTCTGGAAAAACAATTGCATTCAAAACGTATCAATGCCACAAGATGGCAGTGATGTATCAATCAATGTTCATGTTGTGCGTGAGAATATGTTGTAAACATTGCATGAGAGAGTATTATGTGTGTGTGTATGTGTGTTGGGGGGGATGCAGGTGTAGGGCTCCATGCTGGTTAATGAGGGCATTGGGGGCTGATGGCACACGCTATAGAGATGGTATCAGACTGGGTGTCTAACATTAAACCCCAGAACCCTGAGAATTAAGTCTTAGACATGCTAACCACAAACTGAGCCTAGGATTGACTCACTCAAATGTACCCAATGTTCCCAAACTCTGTCAGCAGCTCTGGCCTCATGTGAAAATGTCCTGACACAGTGAATGTGAGGATGAGTGGATACAGTCAAGAGACATTGCCAACCGTCACTCTGCCTGAAAAGGAGTACTGAGAGAGAGGATTGTTGATCCCTAAACACAAAAATGAAAGAATATGCACATGTAACCAGTGAGTGGGTTCACACACACATACACACACACACACACACACACACACACTCTTGTACAGCTAACCTTGTGGTGACACACAATTCAGTCCCATTCAAAATCCTATTTTCCCTAACCCCTAACCCTAACCCGTACTCATACCCTTACCCTAACCTTAACCCTAACCCTAACATTAACCCAAAAACCTAAACTTAACCCTAAACCTAACCCTAGCTCCTAACCCTAAAACTAACCCTAGCTCCTAACCCTAACCCTTAACGTAATTCTAACCCTAACACTAATTCTAACCTTAAACATAAACCCCCTAGAAATAGCATTTGACCTCGTGGGGACTAACAAAATGTCCCCAATTGGTCAAATTTTTGTTTGTTTACTATTCTTGTGGGGACTTCTGGTCCCCACAAGAATAGTTAAACACGTCCACACACATACACACACACACACACACACACACATACTTGTATGATCAATGTCCCTCTCACTGATCCCTCTCTGATAAGGAGAAGGGCTTAGCTTTCAGCAGTACCACAGGTGTGTGAGTGAGTGAAAGGTGAGTGTGTGTGTGAGTGAAAGAGGTACATGTACGTGTGTGTAGATCTGTCATCCGATTCCTGTTGAATCACTAATGTTTTTCTCTCTCTATGTCCCGCGGCCCTAACTGAGTCTTCATGTCCACACACGTTCCTTCCCTCCCCTCTCGCGCCCTCTTTCTCTCTCCTCTCCATCGCTCCTTCTCTCACCCACACTCTACATACTCCACAAACCACACATAAACACACACACACCCACCTCCTGTTTGTATTGAAAAAGGTGGATACCATAGCTCTGTGAAAGTTCTATATAGTGGTGGTTTGTGGCAAGTGAAAACGCAGGTGCTGATGGGTGAGGGGAAATGGTTTACAACCAGTAAATAAACACATTCCCCATAATTATGATTTATGTTTGTAGCATTTATGTGTTGATTGGTACATGTCTTAATGGTTTATGTCTGTCTGTCTGCTTACCTGTCTGCCTGCCTGTCTGCCCGTCTGTCTGTCTGTCAGCACCTTTCTCTCACTGTGTCACTCACTCTGTGTCCATGTGGGTGTAATAGGTAGGTGACATCAGGGGGTCGTTTTCTTGGCAGTATCATAATCGCAAGTTGCGTCTCAATCACCCTGCTATGTCAACAAGGCCCTGTTCTGGCTTCTTCTAATGTAGGCTACTTTTGGTAAAGAAGCGTTCCTGCATGTGTGTGTGAATGTGTGTGTGTGTGTGTGTCTGAATGGTTTGATAGATACATAGCACAGACTGCTGTCTCTGTTCCAAGGGCAGTTCAGTTCCCATACTACCTCTGTAAATCCCTTTAGCCATTCTACTCACGCACACACACCCCATGACCTTGACTCTTGACCCTCACCTCTGCCTCCCACTGCTGTGATCGCCCCAAGTGTGCAGGGTCACCATAGCAGGTTGTGAACTCTGACCTGGTCAGGAGTGGAGCTGGACTACCCATACCTGGCATGTGTGGAATACCTCGTCACCTTCAGCTCATCCACGTCGCTCTGACGAGAACACCAGGAATGGTCCGGAATGCGGCAGCAAACACCCTCTCCCTAAAGCCAAACATTCTGTCTGCTCTCCCATTTCTCTGTTATGGTCAACATTCCCTGAGTCTGTGTGAATGTGTCAGAGTGTGTTTTGGGAGAGTGGGAGTGGTGTATTATTACCTAATCTGGTGAGGGAGAGAAAGGAAGGATGATAAGGATATTTTCATCAAACTAATCTGAGGTATTCCAAGGCTCCTGTGCCCCCGCACATTGACTCTGTACCGGTACCCCCTGTATATAGCCTCGCTACTGTTATTTTACTGCTGCTCTTTAATTATTTGTTATTTTTCTATTTTTATTCTTTCTTTCTTTTTTACTTATCAATGTTTTACTTAACACTTATTTTTCTTAAAACTGCATTGTTGGTTAAGGGCTTGTAAGTAAGCATTTCATTGTAAAGTCTACACCTGTTGTATTCGGCGCATGTGACAAATAAAAGTTGATTTGATTTGATGGAGAAATCTAACGATGTTGTTTTAGAGTCTATAAACAGCAGTCGGTGTGTGTGTGTGTGTGTGCTTTCACTTATCGGTCTTGTGTCCTCACTAACCCAGAGGACAGGGTTTTTTCCACAGTGAGGAATGTAATGCCTCAACATTCCTTGGATTTGACCGGAATGACATTATTACATGAACACATCATCAAATAAAGAGAGAGGACATCATCATATTTCTATAGATATATACAAGTAATACTGTACAGGACCAGACATAGGAAGGAATAGAGATGAATTCAGGGCTCTGTAGGTCACAGCAATATTACACATTGGGATATTGTTGTGATATGACTGTTTTGATCAGGAACCCCTCCAAAAGAGAAGCTACATCTATCCTGCCCAAATTTCGGAGTCAAAAACGGATCAGTTGGACTGAAGCTGGATGGATTTGGGCTCATCAGACACGCAGCCACACACATACAAAACACACACACACTAAATCATTCACAGAGAGATCACAACACACATACACATTCGCAAACACACCTGGACACAACCACCTGTAGTGGCATGTATGGCTTATTCAACATCATTCTGTGTGCTTGTACACATCTGTATCTGTTACACAGCTTGACAGACAGTTTGTTGTAACAGAACACATCGGGGAAAGAGGCACAGGTCACCATCCACCACAAGCTGGGGCTTTCCTACAGGGGTCACAAGGGGTCAAATGTGTCCTTCTGTTGTCCAGTCTTGAGGTCAACATGTCTTGACCCATGATCCCATTGGCCCTTCTGCCCTGGGATAAAGTGCTACAAAGAGGGAGTGACTGGGTGTGTATGTGTGCGTGGAAGAGGGGGCCGAACTGTCACTCAAACAGAGGCTCATAGAGTCTGTATGTTCTCTCTGCCAGCCTCACACTCTTATTGTCCCAGGGCAGATAGGGGCGGGGTTTATAGTCTGTTTAGTCACCACCTCCATAAGACCACTCCCCCTCCAGAGAAGGTAAAAACAAATTCCTCTCTCTCTCTCTCTCTCTCTCTCGCTCTCTCGCTCTCTCGCTCTCTCGCTCTCTCTCTCGCTCTGTCAGTATGTCCATCTCCCAGTTTCCTCCAGTCTGTTCACCAGGTGCAGTCTTTCTTCATTAGTGTGAGGACCTTGCGTCCAAGGCTGGCTCTCCAGGGCTTGACGAAGCTCTTCATGTTGACGATAAGACGGTTCTGCTTCCTGTCTGCATGGCCCGCCACCAAGTACTCCCCACCTAAGTAGCCAAAGCATAAACAGAGACATCATTAGCTCAGCAGCCCTGGGTGTGTGTGCGTGCATAACTCTGTGTGTGTGTGTGTGCACACGTGTGTGCATAAGTGTGTGTGTGAGACTGGCCTGGGTTGAGGATGGGACAGGTGCAGCCCCGTGCGGTCCAGGACTCTGGGTAGAGAGTGACTCGTCCTTTCTGGATCTTCACCTTAGTGTTCTGACTCAACACCTTCTGAACCTTCACCTCCAACTCAGCATGGGAGCCCTTATCATGGGCTGACAGGATCTTAACCTTCAACACTGAGACAGAGAGGGGAAGAAGAGGAGAGAGAGAGAGGACAGAGGGAGGGAGAGAGAGAGGGAGAGGGAGGGAGGAGAGAGGGAAGGAAGCAGGAGAAGGAGAGAGAGAACGATAGGGAAGGAGAGAGGGAGGGAGGAGAGAGGGAGGGAGGAGAGAGGGAGAGAGAGAGAGAGAAAGAGAGAGAGAAAGGGGAAGGGAGAGAGAGAGAGAGATGAGACATACAGACAGAGATAAGGAGAGAGCGGGAAAGAGATATTTAGACTTTTAACAAGCCTTTATTGTACAATAAAATACTGTTTACATAGAGTTATCAATAAACAAACAACACAGTGGAAACCAAGGAAGTAAAAAAACAAATATGGTGTTATTACCACTATCTCTCTCTCTGTTGTTCATGTGTGTCTCAGTACTCACCATAGGCAAACTTCATGGTGCAGAAGAGTTTGCTGTTGGCCAGGACCTGCTCCTTACACTCACATTTCTCTGCAGGGGACACAAACATATTGACCTATTACACACCAATATCCCTCTGGATATGTGACTGATACCTGCTCTGTGTGTGTGTGTGGACTTAGATGAGTGGTGACTTCGGAATGTGAGGACAGTGTGTGTGTGTGTGTGATCAAGGAGGAATTTGTCTCCCTCAGCTGTAGGCCCTGGGAGGTCTAGGAGAGGGACATTTAGGAAACTGTCCACAGACACACATAGACTCACGTATCTTTGTTTTCTGCCCTTGTAAGGATGTACTATAACTTTCACTACTTAACCATTAATGCTTGGGCACTGGGCTGTGGAGCAGACCACATACCACACACCACACACACACACACACACAAACAGTGGTGACCCCATGTCTAACCTGAGTAGTGTAGAGCGGAAAAGAGCTCGTCTGCCCTAAAGATCCTCACCGGCTCACTGGAGTTACCCTCCAGATTATACAGGTCCAGATCTGACCTGCACACATATACACACATTATAGATTTGCTGTTATTATAATCGTAATATTATATATACATTACCAGTCAAATGTTTGGACACACCTACTCAATCAAGGGTTTTTCTTTATTTTTACTATTTTTTACATTGTAGAATAATAGTGAAGACATCAAAACTATGAAATAACACATATGGAATCATGTAGTAAACAAAAAAGTGTTAAACAAATCAAAATATATTTTAGATTTTTCGAAGTAGCCACCTTTTGCCTTGATGACAGCTTTGCACACTTTATTCTTTAAATAGCCACCCACCATGACAGCTTTGCACTCTCTTGGCATTCTCTCAACCAGCTTCACCTGGAATGCTTTTCCAACAGTCTTGAAGGAGTTCCCACATATGCTGAGCACTTCTTGGCTGCCTTTCCTTCACTCTGCGGTCCGACTCATCCCAAACCATCTCAATTGGGTTGAAGTCGGGGAATTATTGAGGCCAGGTCATCTGATGCAGCACTCCATCACTCTCCTTTTTGGTAAAATAGCCCTTACACAGCCTGGAGGTGTGTTGGGTCATTGTCCTGTTGAACAACAAATGATAGTCCCACTAAGCCCAAACCAGATGGGGTGGCGTATCGCTGTAGAATGCTGTGGTAGCCATGTGGTTAAGTGTGCCTTGAATTCTAAATAAATCAAGGACAGTGTAACCAGCAAAGCACCCCCACACCATAACACCTCCTCCTTCATGCTTTACGGTGGGAAATACACAAGCAGACAAGCATCCGTTCACCCACACCGCGTCTCACAAAGACACAGTGGTTGGAACCAAAAATCTCAAATTTGGACTCCAAACCAAAGGACACATTTCCACCGGTCTCATGTCCATTGCTCGTGTTTCTTGGCCTGAGCAGGTCTCTTCTTATTATTGGTGTCCTTTAGTAGTGGTTTCTTTGCAGCAATTCGACCATGAAGGCCTGATTCACACAGTCCCCTCTGAACAGTTGATGTTGAGATGTGTCTGTTACTTGAACTCTGTGAAGCATTTATTTGGGCTGCAATTTCTGAGGCTGGTAACTCTAATGAACTTATCCTCTGCAGCAGAGGTAACTCTGTGTCTTCCATTCCTGTGGCGGTCCTCATGAGAGCCAGTTTCATCATAACGCTTTATGGTTTTTGCGACTGCACTTGAAGAAAGTTCTTGGAATGTTCCGTATTGACTGACCTTCATGTCTTAAAGTAATGATGGACTGTCGTTTCTCTTTGCTTATTTGAGCTATTCTTGCCATAATATGGACTTGGTATTTTACCAAATAGGGCTATCTTCAGTATACCCCCCCTACCTTGTCACAACACAACTGATTTAGAAGGATTTAGAAGGAAATAAATTCCACAAATTAACTTTTAAGAAGGCACACCTGTTAATTGAAATGCATTCCAGGTGACTACCTCATGAAGCTGGTTCAGAGAATGCCAAGAGTGTGCAAAGCTGTCATCAAGGCAAAGGGTGGCTATTTGAAGAATCTCAATTATAAAATATATTTGTTTAACACTTGTTTGGGTGTCTTCACTATTATTCTACAATGTAGAAAATAGTAAAAATAAAGAAAAACCCTGGAATGAGTAGGTGTGTCCAAACCTTTGACTGGTACTGTATATTTACTGTATATTATATCCGACGGTGTGTGTGTGTATACTGTATATGTGTGTGTGTGTGTATATGTGACTCACCCAGACATGCAGTATCCCGTGAAGGGGTCGCAGTCTCCTGCACAGTCGCACGGACGGCAGCCGTAGTCATGGAAACCCCAGTATCCCACCATGCACCTGTCGCAGTGGGAACCTCCCACGCCGGGCTTGCAGACACAGTCTCCATTGGTAGGGTCACAGGGAGACCTCCCGCCTGGGTGGAAGGGTATTGAACCCAGGGGGTGGCAGCCACATGCTGGGGGGAAGAGAGGGAGGAGAGAGAGAGGGGAGACATGGCACATCAGTCACATATACAGCCATAACTCATAGCTCCACCACAGCTAATCAAATACACCAGCACTCAACCATGGCCAATGTTATCTACTCACAAATAAACCACAGCAATTCATTTGGATCTATTTGCACCTTACCACAGTGAATCAAATCCACCCACACTCAACCACAGCCAATTAAATCAACCACACTCAACCACAGCCAATCAAATCCACTCACAGTAAACCACTGCACACATGCATATTGAGAACCCTAATGCTGGCAACATTTCCAGTTGAGTATATTTCGTTTTTCTACATATGACTTATTAGTCATGTAGAGTTTCCCTTTGTGTAACTGTCAAAAAAGTTACACAAAAAGACAAACACACTCCAGAGTGTGCCACCTCATTGCAGCCCAGCCTTGAGGAGGAAGTGATAAGAGAGGGAGAGGGACCACTTCCCAAAGGACTCTGGACTGACTGGAATAGTCCAGGGTTTTCCAGGACCATGTAGCACAATGTTCTCTCTGCCATCCTCTTATCAGATCGCCCACACACACACACACACACACACATAATCACACACACGCACGCACACATAATCACACACACAAGGACACATGCACGCACGTACAACATGCGCATGCACCCAAGCACACACGCGGGAATGCACATACACACATCTTTCTCAAATACCTTCCACAGTTCTCCCTCCCTCCCTCTCGTCTCTCTCTCTCTGCTGATAGTCTGTTCTTTAAACAGCCTGCAGCAATAGAAGATAGAGGGACAAGCACAGTCAGTGCTATGTTCGGCCCACTCAACAACCACCACACACACACACACACACACACACACACCATAACCCCCCCATAAAACACACAACTTGCAAAGTCTCAAAACACACACACCACATAACATCTACATAAACATTATTGCTGTCCTCGCAGTCTGTGAATTGCAAGTCAAAGAACTTTGCGGGGGGTGAGAGTAACAGCCAAAGTAGTCACCATAAATCTGTACTCATCGGAGCGAGGAATACAAGGGGGGGAACTAGAGAGAGACAAGAGGAGGAGAGGGGGAGCTAGGAGGGGGAGGAGGAGGGGTGGTGTAGTGCTTTATTTCTGTTGTTTAACGATGCTTGAATCCCCCCCCTTCCTACCCCACTGGCGGTAAATTACTATTTAACCAGAGCCAGACCCCCTGCGTCTCTCCCCGGTGTCACGGTTTCGGCCGAGGCTGCCTCTCTCCCTTGCTCGGGCAGGCTTCGGCGTTCATCGTCTCCGGAATACTAGCTGCCACCGTTGCATGTTTCTATGTTCGTTTGCTTTTGTCTGATTGTTGTACACCTGTTATCGTTTAGTGTAATTAGTGTCCTTTAAGTTCTCGTTGTGTTTGTCTAGTGTTGTGTGTGATTGTTTTACTGTCGTGCCGGTAGGCTGTATTTCCACTGTTTGCTCGGTTGAGCATTTTCTCCATTTGTTTGGAGTGTTTTGCGCACCTGTTTGTGCGCCCGTTGTTATTCGCCTACGTGCGGAGTTTTGCCTCTGGGCATTTATTTCGTGATTGTTTTGTTGTGCTCTACTAAAGTCTTTTGGACTAACGTTCTGCGTCCTGCGCCTGATTCCACCACCACACCCACCTACATCTACCTTGACAGAATCACACACCATACTCGATGGAATCAGCAGGAGCCGCAGCAGCACAGGCGACGTTGGAGGACAGGGTCCGTGAGCAGAATGACCAGATCCTGCGGATGGGGTCCGCACTGCAGGAGGTGATCACCACCATCCGAGGCTGGGAGACCCGAGGGACTCCTCCACCGCCATCCTCCCTGCCCGCACCATCGGCCACTCAGCCCATTCCCGCTCCGGAACCCCGAGGAGTTCGACTCTCGCTCCCGAGGGCCTACGATGGGACCGCGGCCGGGTGTCAGGGATTCCTTCTCCAGGTGGAGCTTTACCTGGCCACCGTGCACCCGGCGCCCTCGGGACACGAGAGTGTGTCCGCCCTGATCTCCTGCCTTTCCGGGAAGGCGTTGGAATGGGCCAACGCAGAGTGGAGGAGGATCGACGCTAACACCATCACCTACGACGAGTTCTCCCGCCGCTTCAGGGCGGTGTTTGACCATCCCCGGAGGCGGCGCGGGGAGCGTCTGGTCGGCCTCCGGTTGGGGAAGAGGAGTGCCCAGGAGTTCGCCTTGGAGTTCCGTACCTTAGCGGCGGATGCAGGGTGGAATGAGCGGGCTCTCATCGATCACTACAGATGTAGTCTACGCGAGGACGTCCGTAGGGAGCTGGCCTGTAGGGACACCAGCCTCTCGTTCGACCAGTTGGTCGACATGTCCATCAGGCTGGATACCCTGCTAGCTTCCCGCGGACGTTCCGAGGGGGGTCCGTCCATTTCACCCTCCAGCGCCTCCGAGCCGTGCCCCATGGAGCTCGGGGGCGCTGGCGCTAGAGAGAGGAGGGGTCGGCTTACGAGGGGGTCCATCTCCTGCACCAACTGTGGTCGGGGAGGACACACCGCGGCTAGGTGCTGGGGATGGCCTCCTCGGGGAGAGAACGACAGGTCCCGCACTGGGGAGTCCTTCCAGGTCAGTAGGCGCCCCACTCACCCAGAGCTCTCTGTTGCACATTTCTGTATATCTGTGCGTTTTCCACAGGTAGCACCTCATTCCCACCATAAGGCGCTGGTAGATTCAGGCGCGGCTGGGAATTTTGTTGATAAAAAGTTTTGTTTAGCCTTAGGGATTCCCCTTCTCCCTGTGGACGTTCCCTTCCCCGTTCATGCCCTAGATAGCCGTCCGTTGGGTACGGGCTTGATCAGGGAGGTCACTGCGCCACTTAGGATGTGTGCGCAGGGGGTCATCAGGAGATGATCCAGCTATTTCTGATCGACTTCGCCTGCGTATCCGGTGGTGCTGGGCATGCCCTGGTTGAGTACCCATAACCCATCGATTTCGTGGCAGGAGAGGGCTCTGATGGAGTGGTCTGCCCAGTGTGTGGGTCGATGTTTAGGCGTTTCCATAGGGGCTACCTCGGTGGAGAGTCCAAACCAGGTGCCCGCATTGCACGTTCCCCCCTGAGTATGGGGATTTGGCTATTGTGTTCAGTAAGTCGAGGGCGACGCAGTTGCCTCCCCATAGGCAGGGAGATTGTGCGATAGACCTCCAGGCAGGAGCTGCGCTCCCACGGAGCCATGTGTATCCTCTGTCTCAGGAGGAGAAGAGAGCTATGGAGACTTACATAGACGAATCTCTGAGACAGGGATACATACGGCCTTCCACTTCCCCTGCGTCCTCGAGTTTCTTTTTTGTGAAGAAAAAGGATGGAGGATTACGCCCGTGCATTGATTACCGTGGTCTCAATCAGATCACGGTGAAGTACAGTTATCCACTCCCCGCTGATTGCGACCATGACGGAGTCATTGCACGGGGCGCGTTTCTTCACTAAATTAGATCTCAGGAGCGCGTACAACTTGGTGCGCATTAGGGGGGGGCGATGAATGGAAGACAGCCTTTAGTACCACCTCGGGCCATTACGAGTATCTTGTCATGCCATACGGGTTGATGAACGCTCCTTCAGTTTTCCAATCATTCGTGGATGAGATCTTCAGGGACATGCAGGGGCAGGGGGTGGTCGTGTACATCGATGACATTCTCGTGTACTCGCCTACCCGAGTCGAGCATGTGGCCCTGGTGCGCCGAGTGTTGCGGAGACTGTTGGAGCACGACCTGTATGTCAAGGCAGAGAAGTGTCTGTTCTTCCAGGAGTCGGTCTCCTTTTTGGGTTATCAGTTGTCTGCGTCAGGGGTGAAGATGGAGGTAGACCGGGTGTCAGCCGTGCGTAATTGGCAAACACCAACTACTGTGAAGGAGGTGCAGCAGTTTTTGGGGTTTGCGAGTATTACCGGAGGTTTATCCGGGGTTTTGGACAGGTGGCAGCTCCCATAACGTCTCTTTTGAAGGGGGGTCCGGTGCGTCTGCAGTGGTCAGCCGAGGCGGACAGGGCGTTTGGGAGGCTGAAGGACCTGTTTACCTCGGCTCCGGTGCTGGCGCATCCGGATCCCTCTTTGCCATTTCAGGTAGAGGTGGACGCGTCAGAGGCCGGTATAGGAGCCGTGCTGTCGCAACGGTCCGGCGCGCCACCTAAGCTCCGCCCCTGTGCTTTTTATTCCAAGAAGCTCAGTCCGGCGGAGCGAAACTATGACGTGGGGGACAGGGAGTTGTTAGCCGTGGTACAGGCCCTAAAGGTGTGGAGGCACTGGCTTGAGGGGGCTCAACACCCTTTCCTCATTTTGACGGACCACCGTAACCTGGAGTACATCCGGGCAGCGAGGAGGCTGAACCCTCGCCAGGCGAGGTGGAATATGTTTTTGACCCATTTCACATTTAAGATCACGTACATCCCTGGGTCACAGAACGGTAAGGCAGACGCACTGTCTCGGCGGTATGACACAGAGGAGAGGTCCGTGGAGCCCACTCCCATACTGCCGGAGTCTTGTCTGGTGGCACCGGTAGTGTGGGAGGTCGATGCTGAACTCGAGCGGGCGTTATGCACCGACCCTAGTCCACCTCAATGCCCGGAGGGTCGGAAGTACGTTCCGCTCGAGGTTCGGGATCGTTTGATCTATTGGGCTCACACGTCACCCTCCTCTGGACACCCTGGTATCGGCCGGACAGTGCACTGTCTTAGTACCAAGTACTGGTGGCCCACATTGGCGAGGGATGTGAGGGTTTATGTTTCCTCCTGCTCGGTGTGCGCCCAGTGTAAGGCGCCTAGACATCTGCCTAGGGGTAAGTTACTACCCCTGCCCGTTCCACAGCGACCATGGTCTCACCTCTCGGTGGATTTCCTCACAGACCTTCCTCCTTCACAGGGGAATACCACTATACTGGTCGTTGTGGACCGGTTTTCTAAGGCCTGTCGTTTGCTCCCTATGCCGGGCCTTCCTACTGCCCTGCAAACCGCCGAAGCACTATTCACCCATGTGTTCCGGCACTACGGGTACCCGAGGATATTGTGTCTGATCGAGGTCCCCAATTTACCTCCAGAGTCTGGAGAGCTTTTATGGAGCGGTTGGGGGTCTCGGTGAGCCTCACCTCGGGTTACCACCCGGAGAGTAATGGGCAGGTGGAACGCGTGAACCAGGATGTGGGTAGGTTTCTTAGAACATACTGCCAGGACCGGCCGGAGGAGTGGGCAAGGTACGTTCCCTGGGCCGAGATGGCCCAGAATTCCCTACGCCATTCCTCCACTAACCTAACCCCTTTCCAATGTGTGTTGGGTTACCAGCCGGTTCTGGCACCTTGGCAGCAGAGCCAGATCGAGGCTCCTGCGGTGGATGAGTGGGCGCGGCGCTCAGAGGAGACATGGAACGCTGCACACGTCCACCTGCAGCGGGCCCTCCGACGTCATAAGGCGAGCGCCGATCTCCACCGCAGTGAGGGACCGGTGTACGCACCTGGTGATCGAGTCTGGCTCTCTACCAGAAACCTGCCCCTCCGCCTGCCCTGTCGGAAACTGGGTCGGCGGTTTGTAGGGCCATTTAAAGTCCTGAGAAGGTTGAACGAGGTGTGTTACAAATTACAACTACCTGTTGAGTATAAGTGTATTAACCCCTCGTTCCATGTGTCTCTTCTCAGGCTGGTGGTAGCTGGCCCACTCCAAGAAAGTGAGATCAGGGAGACTCCTCCGCCCCCATTGGACATCGAGGGGGCACCGGCGTACTCCGTACGGTCCATCTTGGATTCGAGACGTCGGATGGGGGTCTCCAATATCTAGTGGAGTGGGAGGGTACGGCCCGGAGGAACGGTGCTGGGTGCCGAGGAGAGACATTTTGGACCCGTCTCTCCTGACGGAATTCCATCGGGGGCACCCGACGCACCCTGCTCCGCGTCCTCCTGGTCGTCCCCGAGGCCGGAGTCGGCGCACGTCTGGGCCGCGCGTCAAGGGGGTACTGTCACGGTTTCGGCCGAGGCTGCCTCTCTCCCTTGCTCGGGCAGGCTTCGGCGTTCGTCGTCTCCGGAATACTAGCTGCCACCGTTGCATGTTTCTATGTTCGTTTGCTTTGTCTGATTGTTGTACACCTGTTATCGTTTAGTGTAATTAGTGTCCTTTAAGTTCTCGTTGTGTTTGTCTAGTGTTGTGTGTGATTGTTTTACTGTCGTGCCGGTAGGCTGTATTTCCACTGTTTGCTCGGTTGAGCATTTTCTCCATTTGTTTGGAGTGTTTTGCGCACCTGTTTGTGCGCCTGTTGTTATTCGCCTACGTGCGGAGTTTTGCCTCTGGGCATTTATTTCGTGATTGTTTTGTTGTGCTCTACTAAAGTCTTTTGGACTAACGTTCTGCGTCCTGCGCCTGATTCCACCACCACACCCACCTACATCTACCTTGACACCCGGCTCCCCTGTCTGTCTGTCTGGGTGCAGGGAGATGATGTCACAAGGCTCTACTGTCTGAGACCCAGACAAGACTGTACCTTTATCTGACTTATCGCCATGGGCAACAAATATAAGATAAGATGCATCTATAGTTTCATTCATTCTGTATCTTTCATTATCAACAGACCTTGTAAAGACACATGCAGACCACACACACTCACACACACACGAAAGCAAGCACACTCTCACTCATGGACACACGCATGCAAGCACAGACACACACTCACACACACAATTGCTCACACACAATCACACACTCCTAAAGACAGGGGAATCATTACACTGACATATAAATCCCAAAGGCATATGTAGGGCAGCTAGGAGAGACAGTCTTTCTCTTCAGGGTGAACCGCAACAGTTCTCCAGATTTACGGTAATAAACTTGATCTTCAAATAATTTCTGTTCCTGAAAAGCATCTATTAAGGCCCTGTTGAGACTGTAGTGTTCAGTCGCCTCAAGTTAATCATTATAGTAGAACAATACCAGCCCAGAAGCAGCAAAGCCATCGGTACACACAAACACACACACACACACATATTTTCCTTCTCTCTCTCATGTTGTATAATAGGATCACGTTGTATAATAGGACATTGTTAATACAGTAATTGTATAATAATTGGAGTTTAGAGATGAGAATGTGTGGAGGAGTGTGTGTGTGTGTGTGTGTTGACGCAGTGAGCTCTCACAATGAGACCATTATGTGTCTGTAGTGATACGTGACAGAGCAGCTGGCCGAACAGCCACAGAACACACCCACTAAAAAACAAACAAATTCACATGCTCATTGTTACTGTGTTTTCTTTAAAGGGCTCCACCATGACTGGAATGGGAAATACTTCCTAGAGACGGAGGGAAATTCCTCAGTTGTCAGATTTCAACCTCGCTCTGACACTGGGGTTCCCCTCCCTAAACGTGTCCTGTCTACAAACATTCCCCAAATATGTGTTCCACTCTCACTTGTTGACAATGTGAAAATACCAACATGCTACAGACTTCTCTACAAGCAAACCTAAAACACATGCACACAAGCATGCAGCGACGCACACTCACACACACACACACACACCAGCCAACCAGTATCCCCCCAGCCTCCTGCATAACTGTGGGGCTGAACTCACTAGGTCAAATCAGACAGATAATCTGAGAATGTAACCACTGTCGTGTTTATGGATGGGTATCTAGTGTTTACTTAAGTCTAATCACAGGGCACAAACAACAGCACACACACAAGGCCCTTGGGTTAAATGCGAGTAGACACATTTCAGTTGAATGCATTCAGTTGTAAAACTGACTAAGTATCCCCCTTTCTCTTTCCTTTTCCTTACATGAGCCTGATTAGTCATGACGAGCCACTCCAGTGACTCACAGGAGAACGCAAACAGCCATAACAACAAGGACAGGGATCGGGGTAGGCAGTGTGTGTGACACTCTGGTCCCAGGTATGCCCCAGTCTGATGATGAATCTATGTGTAATCCTCAGACGGAGCATAGGTCGTGTGAAAGACACAACACACACACACACACACTGACACACACACACACACACACACACACACACACACAAAGAGCCAGGTGGCCATCAGGAGCAGCATTATCCAGCACGTCTCGGCTTGCGATCTCAGCCATCAGCATTCCGGGCAGGAATGAGTCGGCTCTGCCAGTATTGGTGTGTGTCTCATGTTTTCTGGATTCCTACGGTGTGTGTTTATGTGCGGGAGTGTTTGTGTGATTGAGTCAGTGAGTGAGTAATAGAGGAAGCCAGTGAGTCACTGTATGCGACATGGGTTCAAAAACAACTTGAAATCATTTAAGTACTGTGAGCTTTTGCTTTGTGCGTGTGTTCGTCTTACGTTTACAGAAGTCCTGGGCCGTGTGGGGTCTCTGGGGGTCTCTGTAGAAGCCAGTCTTACAGCTCTGACAGTTGTGTCCCTCTGTGTTGTGTAGACACTCACACACACCTCCGCTGCGCTGGCTGGACTCCCGCCACACCAACCAATCAAAACTGCAGCTCTGGGCATGCCCGTTACACTTACACTCTATAGGGAGACAGGGCGGGACATCAGAATCACAGATATCTGTCAATCATCTCTAAACATTCACTGATTGGTAATCATGATCAATGGAAATTAGCACTGGCTGTAAGTGGGGCCATGTTTTTCCTGACCAGATCCAATCCTCAGCTAAAACTCCTGGCCCTAGTGTATAGTGAATAGTAGTAGTGTCACTCACTCCTGCACTCGTGTGGAGCCCCTGTCAGTCCGTCCGCAGGTTGCCAGGGTCGGTCGTTGTAGAGCGGAGCGCAACGCTCACAGTGAACACCTGCAGTGTTGTGTCTACACACACACATCCCATGAACCTGAGAGACAGGAAGAGAGGAGAGAGGAAGAGAGGGAGAGGAGAGAGGGAAAGAGGGAGAGAGAGAGGGAGAAGAAGGAGAGCGGGAGAGAAGGAGAGCGGGAGAGAAGGAGAGAGGGAGAGAAGGAGAGAAGGAGAGAAGAAGAGAGGGAGAGAAGGACAGAAGGAGAGAGGGAGAGGAAGGGGGGAACAAAGAGGTCAGTGTAAGGGAGAGAGCAGTTCCCACGTGAGCGCAGCAGCACCCCAGTCTAACCCCTGGGGGTCGGGGGGCTCCCCTGCCTGTTCTCTTTCAGGTCCTGTCCTGTAATTGCTGAATGGAGATTGATTGTTTGGCTTCATCGCTGGAAATGAGCACTGGCCTCGTGACGAAAGGGGCCTGAAAAGGACACAGTGTGTGAGTCTGTATGTGCGTGTGTGTGAGCGAGCATGTGTGTATGTGTGTGTGTGTGTGTGTGTGTGTGTGTGTGTGTGTGTGTGTGTGTGTGTGTGTGTGTGTGTGTATGTGCGGAAATATGCAGTGCTGAGAGCACAATAACAGTCTCCTTGTCATTCCTGTGAGGTGGAATGTCATGCACGCGGGTTAATGATGTGCTCTAGGTGGGAGGTTGACAAGGCATCTGTGGTAGCTATTTATCTGTTTGGGTTACAGTGCCTCAGTGTGGGGAACACACACACACACACACACTGAACACAAACGCACACACACTCCAACCCCTGCGGTAGTTTCAGTTTCCCACGGTGTATGGCTATAGGGGCTGCTGCCCTCTACCTCTAAATGCCCTCTCCTCCTATACGCCTGTGCTGCACAGACACTCACACAGAGGGTTAAACACCAGCATGGGAGAGACCTGTAGCTACCAGAACTGGGACATATCCCCGGCCCTTGCCCTAACCCCATATCTCAAACTCAACCGGAGCCACTGTGCCAGCCCAAGACAAAACCCCAACCATATTCCATCAACCAGGAGAATGGAGGAAGATAAGGACAGATAGGTAAGATTGTGAGAAATGGAGAGGGAAGTGGATGTGATAGGTCTGGACTGGAGAGGGAAGTGGATGTGATAGGTCTGGACTGGAGAGGGAAGTGGATGTGATAGGTCTGGACTGGAGAGGGAAGTGGATGTGATAGGTCTGGACTGGAGAGGGAAGTGGATGTGATAGGTCTGGACTGGAGAGGGAAGTGGATGTGATAGGTCTGGACTGGAGAGGGAAGTGGATGTGATAGGTCTGGACTGGAGAGGGAAGTGGATGTGATAGGTCTGGACTGGAGAGGGAAGTGGATGTGATAGGTCTGGACTGGAGAGGGAGGTGGATGTGATAGGTCTGGACTGGAGAGGGAAGTGGATGTGATAGGTCTGGACTGGAGGGGGAAGTGGATGTGATAGGTCTGGACTGGAGAGGGAAGTGGATGTGATAGGTCTGGACTGGGCAAAGAAAAATAAAATGAGTGAAGGAACTCCTTAATAAAGCTGTGTACATCACTACATCAATGAGAATGAAATAATCTGTAACCACGATTGATTGTGGAAAAGGGGGAAGGAGGCAAGTAGAGAGAAGAAGAGTGGGAAGGAGAGGAGAGAGAGAGAGGGGGGAGAGAGAGAGAGAGGGGGGGCGAGGAGAGGAGAAGAGAGAGAGACATTGGCCAAGCTCCAGATAGCTGATATTCCAAACAATTTGACATGTTTACCTGCGTGATATGGGACAATTAGCGCATACCACACACGCACAAATACAAACCCAGGCTCCCAGGCACACACACAAATAAAATGCACGCACACTCCTTCCTGTCCCCCCTCCCTGTGTATCTGTCATCTCCAAGAGCTAGTGTGTAAGTGTTCTGTTTTGACGGGCCTGTAGATCAAACTCTCTGACCCTCTGATAAAGAGGTTGTTGGAAATGGACAGGGAGGGGTGGCAGAAGGTACAGAGGGGTGCTCAGGAAGACCTTGGCAGCTCCCCCCCATACCAAGAGGATGGGCGTCACGCTCGCCCGTTTCCCTCACACATCAAAAGCTTTATGGGCCAATGTGAAATTAAGTCATTCATCAGCAGTGTGTGTGTGTGTATTCATCCAAACAACATGATAAGTGTGTGTGTTAATCCAATCAACAGGGTGTGTGTATTCATGCAAACACCTGTATAGCACAATACTCTCCATGAGGTGCAGTCTTTAAATTCCAACACCTCTCCAGAGACTCATTCTCAGACTACAGTTCCTGTACAGGTTTCTACAGCCCTTAGAACCCCTTACTGCCTCTCCACTTGCTATGCTAACTGCTGCTAACTCTCCGGTAGCTGAGCATGAGCATGGAGGGTTGGATGTGGGTCAAAAACTGGCTCTGTGGTCGACTCTGTGGGGCTCACACAGAACATTATCACCTTCCCATGTGGTCTGGACCTGTGAGCCCTGCAACACCACAACAGAAACACTGTTTCTCCCAAAAAACACTTTGGACTGCACTACACACTGTCTGGGAACTATTAGCCCACTGATTATTGGGTTTAGTTACACACACACACACACACACACACCAATGGCGGTCAGTGCCGTTTAAGATGAGGGAGGACGATTTTGTTTTTTATGAGCATGGCCTTATTTCTATTGCAGCATATTGGATGACTCTCATTCATATTCCATTCACCAAGTTCAATGTAACGGTGATAGCCATCATGAGGTTGCTACAACCTAGCCTATGAATGAAAGTTTACAACGTAGGTGCACACAGGTCGAGAGACACATTTGAGGTGACAGTGACACATGGACAGACAGTGACATTCAATACCGCCTTGCACACTCTTGCCTACATAGCTGATATAGTGTGTAATCATTAGTCCAACAGTTGCAAAAAAGAGTTTCTATTGGACAAATTCAGGTATGTTTATCCCCGTTTTGTTCCGTTTAAGAAACCTTTTCAACAGAATCGGCGGAATGAATACACCCCTGATCACACGTAAACACAGTTCACTTTCATAGCAGCCACGTTGTATTCCTTCTCGCATCCATGTGCTGTCCTCCTCTCACCACTTCCCTTTGCTTGTGGACTTCAATACACAACACATCAGCTGTATGTGACCAGGCAAAAAAAACTTTCCAAGCCAAACCGCTACACACAGCCTACATCGTTGTCACCATATTAGCTAAAGTAACGTCATATTCAGCATAGCTAATATAACTAACGTGTTAGTAAACCCGCTACAATCATGCAATAACGTTAGTACAGTCAGTAAGCAGTGACACCGGCGGGCCACGGTGGCAATAAATTAGTAATACCAAAAGCTTACCTTGACTTGGAAGAGTTCCAGTGTTGTGTTGGAAAGTCATAGCCAGCTAGCTAATATAGCATCCCTCTGTTTGAGCAGGGTGTTTCAGTAGGCTAAACTAGCTAGATGCATTTGCTAGCTAAGTAAGTGAAACTGAAAGTGAAAATAATCTCTCTCTCTCTCTATTTCTCTCTAGCTCTTCCTTCATTTTGAAATAAATAAATTTGTTCAAAACTGTTCAACTATTGTCTTTCTCTCTTTTTGAGTCAACTACTCACCACATTTTATACACTGCAGTGCTAGCTAGCCGTAGCTTATGCTTTCAGTACTAGATTAATTCTCTGATCCTTTGATTGGGTGGACAACATGTCAGTTCATGCTGCAAGGCCTCTAATAGGCTGGAGGATGTCCTCTGGAAGTTGTCATATTTACTGTGTAAGTCTATAGAAGGGGATGAGAACCATGAGCCTCCTAGGTTTTGTATTGAAGTCAATGTACCCAGAGGAGGACAGAAGCTAGCTGTCCTCCGGCTACATCATGGTGCTACCCTACAGACTGCTGTTGAGGCTTCTGTAGACCTTATTTGCATAATAGTGTGTTTTAATCAGTTATTTGGTGACGTGATTATATTTAGTATAGTTTTATCTAAAAAGGTCCTCCCCTTCCTCCTTTGAGGAGCCTCCACTGACACACACACACACACACACACACAATTCAGTCCCATTCAAAATCCTATTTTCCCTAACCCCTAACCTAACACTAACCATAACCCATACTCTTACCCTAACCCTAACCTTAACCCAAAAACCTAACCTTAACCCTAACCCTAACCCTAACCCTAGCTCCTAACCCTAAAACTAACCCTAGCTCCTAACCCTAACCCTTAACGTAATTCTAACCCTAACACTAATTCTAACCTTAACCCTAAACACACACACACACACACAGAGAGAGCTTAGTTTTCGTGAATTTTCGAGAAGCCCCTAGCTGCAGCACACTTAAGGGGGCGGGGGCGGCTGGGGGCGGGGGCGGCCCGGGCCCACCATATGGTTTCATTTGCTGAGGCTTTCCAGACAGACAAGCAATGGGCAGAGCTGGGTTCTTATAGCTCAATGGCTTCCTCTGGGCATGTTCAGTAAAAAAAACGTTTTGGAACGTTGCAGACTCAAATGCCATGAATAGAACTGACATGATTACTTAAATCAGAGAGGCATGTTTGTTCTACATAATACATTTATATCTGAATGTTGGCCAAGGATGTGTCTGTCCTCCTGCTGAACGCGGCCACATTAACGATTAGCCACAAAAGTGGAATTTGCGGTTCGCATTCAAAATAAAAGTCCCTCATCGAAAGCGATGCAAACATACAAATACTGGATCGAATCATGCAATATTTGGACTAGATAATGCTAAACAAGATTGGAATGTTGTTACATAATTTAAGATTAAATACAATAATTTATTAGTTTGACAATAAACAGAAAAAACGGTTGAAATCATGGGAGCACAAAATCCGGGCTCCTGACCTGCTATTTTGTGGGGGGTTTTGCGCTGCTCTTAACTTTTTTTGTACATAATGTTTCCGCCATCGGTTCCTATGACTGAAAAGAGCATCTGGACATCAGAACAGCAATCACTAACCTCGATTTGGATGAAGATTTCAGCTTCAGTGAGTCGGCGGCACAGGACATAATGCTCACACCGGACCAGGCCCTAAATCCCCTACACTCGGAAGAGAAAGAGACGGCAATATAGAGGCTGACGTGCGGGCTCCCTGATGAAACTATGGGGGAGAGTAAATAAACCGCCTCTACCCTCTGTTCTATTCCCGAATGTACAATCACTGGAGACTATCCTATCAACGGGACCTGAAGAACTGTAATATCCTATGTTTCTCGGAAACTTGGCCATACAAGGACATATACAGTACCGTTCAAAAGTTTGGGGTCACTTAGAAATGTCCTTCTTTTCGAAAGAAAAGCCATTCTTTTGTCCATTAAAATAACATCAAATTGATCAGACATTGTTAATGTTGTAAATGGCTATTTTAGCTGGAAACGGCTGATTTTTTAGGGAATATCTACATAGGCGTACAGAGGCCCATTATCAGCAACCATCAGTCCTGTGTTGCAATGGCACGTTGTGTATGCTAATCCAAGTTTATCAATTTAAAAAGGCTAATTGATCATTAGAAAACCCTTTTGCAATTATATATGTTAGCACAGCTGAAAACTGTTGTGCTGATTAAAGAAGCAATAAAACTGGCCTTCTTGAGACTAGTTGAGTATCTGGAGCATCAGCAATTGTGGGTTCGATTACAGGCTCAAAATGGCCAGAAACAAATAACTTTCTTCTGAAACTCGTCAGTCTATTCTTGTTCTGAGAAATTAAGGCTATCCCATGCGAGAAATTGCCAAAAAACTGAAGATCTCATACAACGATGTGTACTACTCCCTTCACAGAACAGCGCAAACTGGTTCTAACCAGAATAGAAAGAGGAGTGGGAGGCCCCGGTGCACAACTGAGCAAGAGAACAAATACATTAGAGTGTCTAGTTTGAGAAACAGACGCCTCACAGGTCCTCAACTGGCAGCTTCATTAAATAGTACCCGCAAAACACCAGTCTCAACGTCAACAGTGAAGAGGCGACTCCGGGATGCTGACCTTCTAGGCAGAGTTGCAAAGAAAAAGTCTAGTGTCTGTGTTCTTTTGCCCATCTTAATCTTTAATTTTTATTGGCCAGTCTGAGATATGGCTTTTTCTTTGCAACTCTGCTTAGAAGGTCAGCATCCCGGAGTCGCCTCTTCACTGTTGACGTTGAGACTGGTGTTTTGCGGGTACTATTTCTCGCATGGAATAGCCTTCATTTAATTTCATAAACCGGACAACTACATCCAACAAGAGTCAAGACAGAGGGATACACTAGCTCGAAACTTATCATCGCGGATCTGGTAGAACAAAAAGCATGGCCAATTTTATTGATTCCCCCTGATGTTGGTTTATAAGGTTCTACTGTAGGTGACAGGGCAACATGTTGTGTGGACTAAAATACACTACGTGACCAAAAGTATGTGGACACGTACTCGTCGAACATCTCATTCCAAAATTATGGGAATTAATATGGAGGTGGTCCCCTGATGTTGGGCAATTAGGCCTGGCTCGCAGTCGGCGTTCCAATTTATCCCAAAGGTGTTCATTGGGGTTGAGGTCAGGGCTCTGTGCAGGCCAGTCAAGTTCTTCCACACTGATCTCGACAAACCATTTCTGTATGGACCTCGCTTTGTGCACGGGGGCATTGTCATGCTGAAACAGGAAAGGGACTTCCCCAAATTGTTGCCACAAAGATGGAAGCACAGAATCGTCTAGAATGTAATTGTATGCTGTAGCGTTAAGATTTCCCTTCACTGGAACTAAGGGGCCTAGCCCGAACCATGAAAAAGCCCCAGACCATTATTCCTCCTCCACCAAACGTTACAGTTGGCACTATGCATTGGGGCAGGTAGCGTTCTCCTAGCTTCCGCCAAACCTAGATTTGTCTGTCGGACTGCCAGATGGTGAAGCGTGATTCATCACTCCAGAGAACGCGTTTCCACTGCTCCAGAGTCCAATGGTGGCGAGCTTTACACCAGTCCAGCCGACGCTTGGCATTGCGTATGGTGATCTTAAGCTTGTGTGCAGCTGCTCGGCCATGAAAACCCATTTCATGAAGTTTGGATCTCGGTAGTGAGTGTTGCAACAGAAGACAGACAATTTTTTGGCGCTATGCGCTTCAGCACTCGGCAGTCCCGTTCTGTGAGCTTGTGTGGCCTACCACTTCGCGGCTGAGCCGTTGTTGCTCCTATACAGTGAGGGGAAAAAAGTATTTGATCCCCTGCTGATTTTGTACGTTTGCCCACTGACAAAGACATGATCAGTCTATAATTGTAATGGTAGGTTCATTTGAACAGTGAGAGACAGAATAACAACAATAAAATCCAGAAAAACGCATGTCAAAAATGTTATATAAATTGATTTGCATTTTAATGAGGGAAATAAGTATTTGACCCCTCTGCAAAACATGACTTAGTACTTGGTGGCAAAACCCTTGTTGGCAATCACAGAGGTCAGACGTTTCTTGTAGTTGGCCACCAGGTTTGCACACATCTCAGGAGGGATTTTGTCCCACTCCTCTTTGCAGATCTTCTCCAAGTCATTAAGGTTTCGAGGCTGACATTTGGCAACTCGAACATTCAGCTCCCTCCACAGATTTTCTATGGGATTAAGGTCTGGAGTCTGGCTAGGCCACTCCAGGACCTTAATGTGCTTCTTCTTGAGCCACTCCTTTGTTGCCTTGGCCGTGTGTTTTGGGTCATTGTCATGCTGGAATACCCACCCACGACCCATTTTCAATGCCCTGGCTGAGGGAGGGAGGTTCTCACCCAAGATTTGACGGTACATGGCCACGTCCATCGTCCCTTTGATGCGGTGAAGTTGTCCTGTCCCCTTAGCAGAAAAAAACCCCCAAAACATAATGTTTCCACCTCCATGTTTGACGGTGGGGATGGTGTTCTTGGGGTCATAGGCAGCATTCCTCCTCCTCCAAACACGGCGAGTTGAGTTGATGCCAAAGAGCTCGATTTTGGTCTCATCTGACCACAACACTTTCACCCAGTTCTCCTCTGAATCATTCAGATGTTCATTGGCAAACTTCAGACGGCCCTGTATATGTGCTTTCTTGAGCAGGGGGAACTTGCGGGCGCTGAAGGATTTCAGTCCTTCACGGCGTAGTGTGTTACCAATTGTTTTCTTGGTGACTATGGTCCCAGCTGCCTTGAGATCATTGACAAGATCCTCCCGTGTAGTTCTGGGCTGATTCCTCACCGTTCTCATGATCATTGCAACTTCACGAGGTGAGATCTTGCATGGAGCCCCAGGCCGAGGGAGATTGACAGTTATTTTGTGTTTCTTCCATTTGCGAATAATCACACCAACTGTTGTCACCTTCTCACCAAGCTGCTTGGCGATGGTCTTGTAGCCCATTCCAGCCTTGTGTAGGTCTACAATCTTGTCCTTGACATCCTTGGAGAGCTCTTTGGTCTTGGCCATGGTGGAGAGTTTGGAATTTGATTGATTGATTGCTTCTGTGGACAGGTGTCTTTTATACAGGTAACAAACTGAGATTAAGAGTACTACCTTTAAGAGTGTGCGCCTAATCTCAGCTCGTTACCTGTATAAAAGACACCTGGGAGCCAGAAATCTTTCTGATTGAGAGGGGGTCAAATACTTATTTCCCTCATTAAAATGCAAATCAATTTCTAAAAAAATTTACATGCGTTTTTCTGGATTTTTTTGTTGTTATTCTGTCTCTCACTGTTCAAATAAACCTACCATTAAAATTATAGACTGATCATGTCTTTGTCAGTGGGCAAACGTACAAAATCAGCAGGAGATCAAATACTTTTTTCCCTCACTGTACGTTTCCACTTCACAATAACAGCACTTACCAGGGCAGCGTTGACAAACTGACTTGTTGGAAAGGTGGCATCCTATGACGGTGCCACATTGAAAGTCACTGAGCTCTTTAGTAAGGCCATTCTACAGCCAATGTTTGTCTATGGAGATTGCATGGCTGTGTGCTCTATTTTATACACCTGTCAGAAACGGGGGTGGCTGAAATAGCCGAATTCACTAATTTGAAGGGGTGTCCACACTTTCCCACTTGGACAAAAGGAACACCTATGTGAGAATGCTGTTTATTGACTACAGCTCAGCGTTCAACACCATAGTGCCCTCCAATCTCATCACTAAGCTAAGGACCCTGGGACTGAACACCTCCCTCTGCAACTGGATCCTGGACTTCCTGACAGGACGCCCCCAGGTGGTGAGGGTAGGCAACAACACATCCGCCACGCTGACCCTCAACACGGGGGCCCCTCAGGGGTGCATGCTTAGTCCCCTCCTGTACTCCCTGTTCACCCACGACTGCATGGCTGCTCATGACTCCAACACCATCATTGAGATTGCCAACTACATGAAGGTGGTAGGCCTGATCACCGATGACGCTGAGACAGCCTACAGGGAGGAGGTCAGAGACCTGATAGTGTGGTGCCCGGACAACAACCTCTCCCTCAATGTCAGCAAGACAAAGGAGCTGATCGTGGACTACAGGAAACGGAGGGCTGAGCACGCCCCCATCCACATCAATGGGGCTGTAGTGGAGCGGGTCGAGAGCTTCAAGTTCCTCGGTGTCCACATCACGAAAGATCTATCTTGGTCCAAACACACCAACACAGTCATGAAGAGGGCACGACAATGCCTCTTCCCCCTCAGGAGGCTGAAAAGATTTGGCATGAGTCCTCAGATCCTCAAAAGGTTCTACAGCTGCACCATTGAGAGCATCTTGACTGGCTGCATCACCGCTTGGTATGGCAACTGCTTTATATCCGACCGCAAGGCTCTACAGAGGATAGTGCGCACAGCCTAGTAGTACATCACTGGGGCCGAGCTCCCTGCCATCCAGGACCTCTATACCAGGTGGTGTCAGAGGAAGGCCCTAAAAATTGTCAAAGACTCCAGCCACCCAAGTCATAGACTGTTCTCTCTGATACCGCATGGCAAGCGGTACCAATGCCCCATGTCTGGAACCAACAGGACTCTGAACAGCTTCTACCCCCAAGCCATAAGATTGCTAAATAGTTAGTTAAATAGTTACCCAAATAGCTACCCGGTCTATCTGCATTGACCCTTTTTGCACTCACTTTTTTGACTCATCACATACGCTGCTGCTACTGTTTACTATCTGTCACGTTATTCCTAGTTATATGTACATATCTACCTCAATTACCTCGTACCCTTGCACATCGACTCGGGAACTGGTACCCCTTGTTTATAGCCAAGTTATCGTTACTTATTGTGTATTTATTATTACTTTCATTATTATGTGTTTTATTTTTCAATAATTTCTCTATTTTCTTTCTCTCTGCATTGCTGGGAAGGGCCTGTAAGTAATCATTTCACTGTTAGTCCACACCTGTTGTTTACAACAACAAAAAAGGTTTGAAATCCCACTGTGGATGTATTAGACTGCATAATTGCTTTGGGGGCATACTTATATGCCCTGTACAGCCTTACCCATGGATTGTGCACCCATGAAACGGGGTATCAGCCTACTTAGTGACACCCACAGAAAACAATTCTCAAGAGTTTACACAAATATTAGCTTCTTAGCTCTATTGCAGGACTCTGAAACAACTGTGAAATGAGCCACATTAGCTCACCAGTCCACCTATTGTGTATTTGACATTCAGATCTAATGTGTCTCATTTCACAGTGGTTTCAGAGTCCTGCAATAGAGCTAAGATGCTAATATTTGTGCAAACTCTACATAGTTATGTTCTGTGGGTGTCACTGAGTAGGCTGATACCCCATTTCATTGGTGTACAATCCATAGATAAGGCTGTACACAGTGCATATAAGTATGCCACCAAAGCAATTATGCAGTCTAATACATCCACAGTGGGATTTCAACAGTTTTTTCTGTTTATTGTCAAACAAATTAATTATTGTATTTCATATTAAATTATGTAACAACATTCCAACCTTGTTTAGCATTATCTAGTCCAAATATAGCATGATTCCACTATTTGTATTAGTTTGCATCACTTTCAATTAGATACTTTTATTTTGAACGCAAACCGCAAATTCCACTACTCCACACACAGAGGACAGGCATCAGTGACCATAGCAACGGAGTTGTCACGCCCTGACTCAGGGGACTCTTATATGTTGAGTCAGGGTGTGAATATTCTATGTTGTGTATATCTATGTGTATGATCTAGTATGTGTAGATCTATGTTGGCCGGTGTGGTTCCCAATCAGAGGCAGCTGTCGCTCGTTGTCTCTGATTGGGGATCATACTTAGGCAGCCTGTTGGCACTCATTAGTTGTGGGATCTTGTTCTGTGTTAGAGGCTTGTATTATGTTTAGCCTTAGGACTTCACGTTTCGTTGTTTTGTTCGTGTGTTTATCGTTTAAATAAACATGTATGCATTTCACGCTGCGCCTTGGTCTGACCCGTCCTTGAACGAACGTGACAGAAGATCCCACCAAACACGGACCAAGCAGCGTGCCCAGGAGCAAACAGCCTGGACATGGGAGGAGATTCTGGACGGAAAGGGATCCTGGACATGGGAGGAGATTCAGGCTGGGATGGATCGCCGTCCTTGGGAGGAGACAGTGGAGGCCCGGTATAGAGAGGAGCAACGGCAACGCAGAAGACGCCGGCCGAGGAAGAAGCCTGAGAGACAGCCCCAAGAAAAAAAAATTGGGGGGGCTAAAGGGGTGGTCGGGGAGCGATGGAGAAGAGCCCGACCACTGCACTCGTGGGGGCTCAGGGTGGAGTCCTCACGGGAGGAGGACTGGGCGCAGAGAGTGAAAGACTGGTACAGTCGGAGATCTCTGACGTCAGTTCCCAGTCCGGTACACCTCGTGCCTGCTTCTCGCACCAAGCCAGTGGTGCGTGTTCCCAGTCCGGCCCGGCCCGTTCCTGCTCCTCGCACCAGGCCAGTGGTGCGTGTTCCCAGTCCGGCCCGGCCCGTTCCTGTTCCTTGCACCAAGCCAGTGGTGCGTGTCGCCAGCCCGGTACGACCCATACCTGCTCTCCGCACCAAGTCAGTGGTGCGTGTTCCCAGTCCGGCCCGGCCTGTTCCTGCTCCTCGCACCAAGCCAGTGGTGCGTGTCGCCAGTCCGGCCCGGCCCGTTGCTGCTCCTCGCATCAAGCCAGTGGTGCGTGTTCCCAGTCCGGCCGGTTCCTGCTCCTCGCACCAAGCCAGTGGTGTGTGTCGCCAGTCCGGTCCGGCCCGTTCCTACTCCTCGCACTAAGCCAGTGGTGCGTGTTCCCAGTCCGGCCCGGCCTGTTCCTGCTCCTCGCACCAAGCCAGTGGTGCGTGTCGCCAGTCCGGTCCGGCCCGTTCCTGCTCCTCGCACCAAGCCAGTGGTGCGTGTTCCTAGTCCGGTCCGGCCCGTGCCTGCTCCTTGCACCAGACCAGTGGTGCGTGTGTCCTGTCCGGCACGGCCCGTGCCCGTTCCACCTGGTCCGGCACCGGTCAGCTGCTCCACTCCGGAGCCAGAGCAGTCCGCTCCACCGGTGCCTGATCCAGCTCCGGTCAGCTGCTCCACTCCGGAGCCAGAGCAGTCCGCTCCACCAGGGTCCAGTCCAGCTCCGGTCAGCGGCTGTCACGCCCTGACTCAGGGGACTCTTATATATTGAGTCAGGGTGTGAATATTCTATGTTGTGTATGATCTAGTATGTGTAGATCTATGTTGGCCGGTGTGGTTCCCAATCAGAGACAGCTGTCGCTCGTTGTCTCTGATTGAGGATCATACTTAGGCAGCCTGTTTACAATCATTAGTTGTGGGATCTTGTTCTGTGTTAGAGGCTTGTATTGTGTTTAGCCTTAGGACTTCACGTTTCGTTGGTTTGTTGTTTTGTCGTGTGTTTTATCATTTAAATAAACATGTATGCATTTCACACTGCGCCTTGGTCTGACCCGTCCTTGAACGAACGTGACAGGAGTAAACTAACATTTTGCTTTAACAGAAAAATGCATGCATAAAAAGTATTTACAGGCAACAGAAATGATTAACCCAAAAATGTATTTTTATTGTTAGACGGGACTCTGTAAACCTCTAATGTTAGCCATCTAACTACCTAGCTACTCTGTTACATGTATGTGCTGACATATCACCACGCAGAACGTGGTGGAATGCGGATGCGCCTCAATCAATACAAATATATTCCCATTCAAAATCCTATTTTCCTTAACCTAACTCTAACCTAAACCTCAAACCCCTAACCCTAACTCCTAACCTAAAACTTAACCCTAACCTTAGCCCCAAACCCTAAACCTAACCCTTAAGCCTAAAATAGCATTTTAACAAATTCAGGACATGAAAAAAGTCCTGACTTTTCAAAAAGTGTATTGTTTTCCTACCTTGTCAGGACATTCTGGTCCTGATTAGGTAGGAAAACATGTACACAAACTCACACCCTCCCGTCTTGTCTGAGTGTTTACAGGCTTGTAATCTCTCCTCACTGTCTTGTCGTGCTCTGGTTGTTTGGGTTTGGTAGATATGACCATCCTGGGTCGAAACAGAGACAGAAAACAAACTGCTGAGAGAGAGAGAGAGAGAGAGAGAGAGAGAGAGAGAGAGAAAGAGGGAAAGTACTTATATAACCTCATACCGTCCCCCGTCTCAACGCTTGTTTACCCAACTCTCCCGCATATCACACGACACACCAACGTTCCTACAACGTTAGGTCATGTTGTGTTGTGATATAACCTAATGTTTAGAATATCAACATTAAAAAGCTTAAAACACATTCTGAGGATGCTTTTGTAGCCTAGATAGAGTCAAGTCCAAAGTAGGTTAACTAGGTGTAGCCCACTGGGTTACCAGATAAGCCAGTGATATTATGGAGGAGGATGAGAAACAGACTCCTCTGATTACAGTGGGCTCACACAGAGGAGACAGACTGACCGGCTGCAACCATACAGGCTCCTAGATACTGTAATACTGCAACAGACACTGCTATTGTGGGCTTAACACTGATACACAAAGTTATAGTTACCCACAGTCAGACAGTCTCTCTGTGTCTATGTCTCTGTCTCCGTGTCTGCAGTCTAAAGGTTCTGTTGTCACACTCATCACACTCACTTTCCCTGCTCTCTGGGCCTGCTGATTGCAATAGAATAGGCGCTCTGCTTCAAAAGGCGTCGGGCGGAACTGCTTGTGGAGATGGCAGAGATAGGCGTTCCACTGGCAGTCTGAAATGCTCACTGCATCTCTAATGTCCATCTACACACTGTGAATGAGCCATGTCTATTCACACCTTTATCAGCACGCCCGCACACACACACGCACGCCTGCACACACACACACACGCCTGCACACACACACACACAAACACAAGCTTCTTTAGACTTCATCACCATCATTAGCCCAGTGCTGAATCAATATCAACATCTCCTTTGTAATCTGGATCACAGGAAAGGCAGCTCTTTATCTACCCAGACAGAGCAAACCCAGGACAGGAAGTGGGACAGAGAAAGGTGATAGCCCTCATCACTATGCCAATGATTGATACACATAACGCACGCATGCACACGGGTATGCACACACTTCCACACACAGACAGTCAGATACACAGACACAAACACAGACACACACACACTCACCACGTGGTTGGTTCTGTCCCTGACAGGCCGGTAGCCGGGCGCAGGGACACACTGCTCAGCGTGCCCATTGCAGAAGCAGCTGCCCTTCACGATGAGGTCATAGATGGCGAAGTGCTGGGTGGGCGGGGCTCCAGCGGTGGGATCTTTGGCCTGGCAGGGACAGGATTGGCGCTCCAGCAGACGTATGCGCACGTTGGTCACCCTCAGCTGCTCCTGGCCTGACGCCCCATACGGGTCAAGAGATTCCCATTGGGGGAGGGCACGGTAGATCACCTGTCAATCAACCAATCCAACAGTCAGTCAGTAATGCTTCAAAATGATACGAGTTAGTGGCAATATATTATTATGCAAGACTTGGTGACAACATATCTTATTTTCTGCACCTCTCTCTCTGTCTCTCTTTCTTTCTTTCTTTCTCTCTGAGTCTTGCATCCCTAAACTGATGATCCCTCCATATTACCCCCCAGCCCATGCACAACTGCCATCGCCCCGGTGGCTGCTCCTATGGCAACCTGCTTACACTGCTGATGTTGTTGAGGGTAAAGTGTGTTCCTGAGAGGGCTGTGTGTTTCTGCCACAGATATCACTGGGGCAAAAGTGTGTGTGTGGGAGTGTGTGTGTGTGTGTGTTACAAGGGGAGTGTGTGTGTTTAAGGGGAGTTTGTTGACATTGAGGGAAGTGTCTGATACTGGGAGGGTGTGTTATTGGTGGAGAGTATATATCCCTGACATAGATATAATTGGGTGAGGGGTGTGTGTGTGTTTGTTTTTGGGAGTTGACTGTGTGAGTCGAGCCCATGCTGTGTCCCCATTGGTTGTATGGCTGGCCTGGGGTGTGATGGGAGGAGCACTATTAAGTTCCCTGTTGTTGGAATAGGTCACAGAGTCACAGCATTGTGTTCCGCAATTAAGGGAACACAACCAATAGGGCAAGGGGCGCCAGTCCGCGGGAGAGGAGGACGAGACAAAGAGTGGGCGAGAGATGCAGCCCCACATAACTCAGCCCTGGACAAAGGCTCTGCGACAGTCCGGCGACACTGCAGCAACACTGTCACACACACAAACACATCCCCAATGGACAATCCCAAACTCCACACACAACATCCAATGAACATTCCCAACTACACACACACTTCCCCAATCAACATTCCCAAACCCTGCAAAAATTCCACAAGAGGCCTTCCGGATGCTCCAGCTGCAGGCAAAGGGTACAGACTTCATGCAAACCACACAACGAATGCAAACTCTAACACACACATACAAACAAACAAATTAAGTATCTCATTAAAGTTTTTCGTGCATATGAAATGTAAAGTCATTGTCTGGGTTTGGTCTCTCTGCCTAACTATAGAAACAGAGAGAGCAGTCCCACATAAACATTATTCAGGGGAGCATGTGGCACTTCTATGCTCATAATCTTTTCTTCCTGTTAGTCTGAAAAACAGTGTAAATCTGGCTTTAACAGCCCTAATTCCATCAAAGCACTGTGGACTGTAATCTGGTAAACAGGAACAATGGGCATTGATAGAGAGAGAGAGAGAGAGAGAGAGAGAGAGAGAGAGAGAGAGAGAGAGAGAGAGAGAGAGAGAGGAGGGGGATGGGCCGTCTCGCCTGCAGGACCAACTTCCATCAGGGCAACGGCGCTTCCTCCCTGACAGACAGACAGACAGAGAGAGCTGTGTGTGTGCGTGCGCGCCAATGTGTGTGTGTGGCTGTTTGGACGGCTCCCTCCCTAAGGAGGTCACAGTCTCTATAACAACACACACACATTCTTCCAGCCCAGCTGACCTCATAAATAACACAAGGAGCCCTGAGCTCACCAACAGAGAGACTATCTAGACCTCTTCAGCTAGTACCTGAACTCACAAGCCTCTCATGTTTTCCCCCATTCAGACGAACATGTTCAGCTCTCAGCACAAGAGATGACATGCTTTTTAATGTTCATCAGATAAAGGAGGGGGAAAGCTGAGAATACCTGCTCCCTCACTGTATCGCTCCAAGCTAAGACACTCCTCCTCCTCCTTCCTTGTTGCTATCCATCACAGCTAAACACTTATCTGATTGCAGGAGCCCAAACACTTAACACTGACTAAACACACACACACACACGTGTGGATATACGCAAACACCTACACACAGTCACCTACTCGACACATAATTGTTACACCAGTTAAGCTCAAACACTCAATACGTGTCACAAACACACAGTCACACAAACATGCACTTGACACATTGAGCTAGTAGGTGAAAGACAGGGTAAGGCATATTTGCGTGTGCACCTTGGCCTCTGTATGAACATAAGGACACAGAGCACAGCTCTCAGCTCCCAGGGTAAAGCATACACACACCGTTCTGTACCTGCCTTGCTGTCATCACAAACAGGCCACAGACAGTTGAGCTGTCAGTTGGCATTATAGTTTTACTTAATGATGAACATCACAAGATAAATACAGTAGCCATAGCGATTGAGAGAGTGGATGATGGTTTAGTATAGCAGGCTCTGTGATGAGGAGCTGAAAGGACTCTGGAGTCTTGACCCCACCCCTGACCTTAGGGTCATCAGACAGAGGTTAGAGGTTAAAGGTCATGCTACTATCACAGTGTCTCGCTGCTTCCCTCACACACACAAAAACACACAAGCATTCACACACATACATGCATTGCACACACATCACAACATGACACAAGTATCTTATAGTAGCTGGCTCCCTCAAACAAACACACACACTTTCACATGCTCACAATTGCATGGACACACACACACACACACACACACCACTCACAGGGGAAGACTGCTTTAGGATGTACGATAAAGCGGGTCATAAAAGATGACAGGATTACATGTAGGGAATCCTACCGGGGGAAAGCCTGTGGAGCAGTGCCATTACAGAGTCAACATGCACTATATCAGGGATCATCAACTAGATTCAGCCGCGGGCCGTTTTTTTCTTAAGTGGATGGTCGGGGGGACGGAACATAATTGGATATAATTTGTAGACTGCAAATTGACAGCAAGAAGCCCAAACAGATATAATGTTTGACTAAAACATAATCATTTCAAACCTTGCTTACATTTGTTTATGATCACGTTGTCTTTCTATTATGTGTGGGAATACTTGGGAAAAGATTTCCTGAATAAAAATCACTTGGAGCTGATTTCCTGTTGTTTTTACAGTCTTCTATGTCCAACCAAAAAACAACAACAACAACAAAAAATATATATATATACTTTTTTTTGTAATTCATGTTCTTTATTTTTCAAAAACGTCCAAATAAAACCACCAAATTCGGCCCGTGGTCCGCCAGTTGGGGAACCCTGCACTACATGATCTCCCTACACTGCCTTGGTAGGAGCTGAAACCCCTCACACACTGTTTCAGTTAGACATCAAGAAGCTGCCAGGGACCCTTTCGTGCCACATAATCCCCACACCCACCTGATAACCACCCTTCTGTAGTAGTAACACTATCCTCCATAGTGTTGCTGCTAGCTTGGGTACTATGGACTACCCTGGCTGTAGAGAGCTGTAGAGAGGTACTGTGTGTGCAGACTGGAGTTAAAGCCCAGCACTAACACACCTGATTAAACTCATCACGGTTTTGATTACATTTACATTTTAGTCATTTAGCAGACGCTCTTATCCAGAGCGACTTACAGTTAGTGAGTGCATACATTATTTTTTTACTTTTCATACTGGCCCCCCGTTGGAATCGAACCCACAACCCTGGCGTTGCAAACAACATGCTCTACCAACTGAGCTACATCCCTGCCGGCCATTCCCTCCCCTACCCTGGACGACGCTGGGCCAATTGTGCGCCGCCCCATGGATTAGTACCTGTATTTAGATTAGAGACCCATGACTTAGACACACAGGGGAATATGCAGGTTAGCTTTATGAATGGGGGGAAGTGGAGTGGACACTCCTGTGTGTAGTACAGTAGCCAACATCTATCATCCTTCCTTCCAGCAGTTCATCCGTCCATAAGTAAGGTGCCATGACAGGACACATCCTGGACGGCTAGAGGTGTGAGTCTGAGCTGCTGTCTGGACTAACACCTGGTTCTGTCTCAGACAGTCCTGTCTGTCTGTCTGTCTGCCTCTGTACACACACACACACACACACACACGCACGCCACACACACATGCACACACGCCACACACACACAAACACACAAGCCCTCCTCAATCCCTCCTTACCTCTCCCCTGGTACAGGGGTAAGCTCCAGAGTATTTGGAGGTGCAGGGGGCCCTGTCCAGCTCTGCCTTTCCCTCCTCCAGTCCAAAGGTAGCGCTACAGTTCCTGGCGTAGTACTGCAATGTCTTCCAGGTCTGCCCGAAGTCCTGCGAGCGCTCCAGTGTCATGGCGGTGGGGCGGGGCGAGCGGAACACCATGATCAGGTGGGTGAAGATGAACTCCGCCTCCAGATCCAGCTGCAGAGTCTCAGACTCCGCTTCCCCCGCCGACTGCCACCAGGTGTTGGGGTGGCGGAAGGAGGAGTCGGCCATGGCTGCAGCCAGGTGGGCCTGCAGGGGGAGGGCCGCGTTACACTCCCCACACCTGGCCGGGGGGCAGGGCTCTCTGGAGGAGGAGGGGTCAGAGTAGGAGCAGTAGGGCTCGGTGCCCTTGTAGCCACATACGGTCTGGGTCAGGACCCTGCGGCCTAGCACCAGATTGCCCATTCGGGGGTTACACGCCTGGCTCTCACAGTGAGGGGCTACACCCCCTACACGACCCACATCTATAGGAAGGGAGAGAGTACAGGTTATAGGAGGAGGATGAGGAGAAGGAGGAGGAGGGTGAGGGTGTGTGTGTGTCGGTGTGTCTGTAATCTAAACTTGAATCTAAAATCTTACAAGAGAGTTAGACAGAACCGGGGTGGCATTGTGCACCTGCTGTTGACTTGAATGCTTCAATGTGGACTTTGACACAGTTAAAGTTTTGGGCAGCTATGGGAGAAGGATGTGCACTCCAGACAAGTTCCAGATGCATTGCACATCGGATTTAAGAACACCCCCTGGGCAACACTGCCATCTTTAAGAGCCATCTCCGCTGCCAACATGCACACAGGGGCTGTTCTGTTCACAACGGGGGTTTCATGTTTTTATGTAACACAACAACTCTGTTTATAATGTGGGCAGGTATTCAAAATCCATTTTTGGCAGTCAACAATGAATGGTAGCTCACAGTAGCCTTCATTGTTATCGGTCTTTTTAGGTTATTACATAGTTATAAAAACATATCGGTATCTTTGTGTTTCGTTTGAAAACATTATGCATGATAGATAACATCTCTATGATATCATGAGACACGGGTTTCACCTCCACACAAATAGAATGTTGACCAGAGGTGGTCAACAGATCGGAGCGTGAGGAAATACTTTTGTCACGGTTGCTGCACTTGTCACGCGTATTGTTCGGAGACAGCGGGAACGCTACATTGTTGTACACAATGCATACACTGCCTTTGAATCAAATTCGACTAGGAGCAGGGTTTTTTTAAAGAAAAAGTACAAACCTGCAAGAATACCAGATAGTCCAGTGCAGGTAAAAACAGCAAACAAAGTCCACATCATAGTTCCGACCCAAGAGCAAGTGTTACCAAGAAGAGGTTAGCCAATGAGAGAACTCGAGAGCAGCCCTGTGAATAGGCAACGCGACAGCTCGTTTGAGTTTTACAAGTGGCAAATAGATGCAAAATTTCCTCCGCGAATGTAAAGCCAAGGTTCAAAGCCAATGTAGGCTATACTTTCCCTTTCAACAACAATCAGATATGATCAAAGAAGAACAAAGACCCCAGTTTGACAACACAGCCGGTTCAGACACCCAGGGAAAAGTATTCCATTATGCCGCATTTACTTCTGCAAAAGCCAGGACTGATCTGCGTTCTCTCGTATTCGTCGGGACCTTCTACCTTACAGTTGATTTGCTTGCTAATAGCCTGAAGATATACTGTGAATCTACTATGGAATACTGAGAGAGTGACAGCGGGCTTGCGGCTCCGCCCCGTCTCTTTGCATTTTTCTCTTTAAAGGAACATTCCTGCTAGTCAGGAGCCAGTTAGTGTCAGGTCAGAGCTGGTACACTACTGTCATCCAAACCTCTCCAATCCACAGACACTCATCCGGATTAAAAATTAAGTGCGGTAAAGTTTATTGACACTTTGCGTAAACAAACCAAAGGAACGCAGAATAACAAAGCCCAGGGTCCAGAATTATTGAGGCTCGTGAGCTGAACAGGATTCACATTGGGGGAAATAATTGCCTCCTTTTAGAAAGGAGACTCTAACCACGTTTCCATCCAACCTTTTTATGCGAGTAAAGTAGGCTTATATGTCCGATAAAAAAATTCACAACAGGCCTGATGTCAACTAAACAAATTAGGTTGGATATTTTTGTGTAGGTAAAATGTATTATGCGAGAAATGGAGGTGGAAACGCTTTTATGCGCAAATATTGATATAACTTGGAGTCACGGGATGACATGTTTGTGTAGTCCTTCTACGACTCGGGAAAGCATGGAGATTATTAGGCTACAGATGAAATAAAGTATGATGAACTTCACAGGGTGGTGAAAGTGCAAGGTGATGAGCTTGATCTTACTTTCCAATAAATATTGAGGATCTTATTCTGTTGACTTGATGTTTCCATGCTTGGCTGCCGTTTAACAAATTAAAATAATCTCCCTCTTTTGGCCATAGTAATCTTATCATGTAGACTATACCCACAACTGTATCTACGAGCTGTTGGCTAGAGCACACATGCCAATACCAGAGTGGGCACATTTGCTATATAACACAACATGTTTTGTGACATCAGTAGAGTTGAAAATACAATGGAAACCCATTTAACTTGTATTTTTTATTATGTACATGACAATTTAACCGCAACAGTTATTTTTATGTGCACTATGTCATCACACACATACTTTTATCACAAGTTAATATGATGAAAACACATCAAATGCGAATATTTTATTTGTGCAGATTTTAGAATATTCACAAGAAAATCTGTCACCAATTGGATGGAAACCTAGCTAGTGACTCACTTTAAACTAAAGTAACTGCCCAGTGTTTCCAGATTTCTATGAAATATGAGCTATAATTACTTACAATATGAGTGAAATCGTTTTCCTTCCAAGATGTTTAATAAATTATGTTAAAAAGCAACTTTTCTGTGTTGGAATGGTGTGGGCATACCCCAACAACAGAATGGTGTGTGTGTAATGGACATTATAAATATTCACGCAAGTAGGCGGCTGATTGGCCAGCTCATCCTAATCTAGAACGCTGATTGGCCAGCTCATCCTCCTCAGGGAGATGACATCATCTTCTATGAGGAAATAGCAAGCATCTGTTTGAGATACAAGTTTGAGGTGGGGGTTTTGAGGAGTTTTTTCTCCAATTTATGCTTTGGCCACAGTAGGACGAGTCAACGCCATGAATATTAACTTCTAAAAGTGAAATTTTCACTGGGCAGTTACTTTAAAATTGTGGAGTTTGGTCACTTGGCTGAATACACTTCTGCATGGGCTATGTTGACAATATGCTACTGATGGCCTATCCCAACAAAATCCCAGATAATTGGAGTGGAATGCAAGCCAATTGAGGTTTATGAACTGATCGGTTTCTGCAGTACCAATTAATTAATTAACTACGCTGCCCTGTGCAGAGCAGTTTATACCAGGGGTTGGCCTTTTAATTCCTAGATTAATTTTTAATAGCCTACCAAAGTCCTGCTTCCCGTTTCCAAAGGACTCTTAAAGGGATACTTTGGGATTTTGGCAAAGAGTTCCCCAGAGTCAGATGAATTTGTGGATACCATTTTTAGGTCTCTGTGTCCATTATGAAGGAAGTTAGAGGTAGTTTTCGAGCCAACTCTTACTAGTGTTAGCGCAATGACTGTAAGTCTATAGGTATCTTCTAGCATGCAGATACCCATAGACTTCTAGTCATTGCACTAATGCTAGTTAGCAAGCTCCACTAGCGCTAGTTAGCAACTTCCTTCAAACTGCACGCTGAGACATAAAAATGGTATCCACGAGTTCATCTAACTCAGGGGAAGTCGATAAAGGGCATTGCCAAAATCCTGAAATATCCCTTTAATAATGACCCCAATAAATCTTATTGTCTAATATTATAGGCCCAATCTCAATAATAATATAACTTCTCATCTTGTCATTAGGCCTATATAAAAGTGTAGTTGGTGACAGTGCTGCTGAGGATATGGGGTTTGATTGTAGCATATTCTCTCTCTGCAATAGGCTACAAACTTCCAAATATTGTGAATTTTGAACTAAATCAATACATGTTGCCCCCGTGTGGTCAGTGCTGGTAATGAGCATTATACAGTAGTACAGTAAAGTCATGGAGCTGCATTGTCCTGCTCTAATTATTTGACAGGCCCTCAACCTGCCTCATCTTTGCTGCTTTCTGCTTCACCTCAATGAGCCCAGCATGGCTACTCTCCATGGAGCACACCAGAGCAGACATGCTGTCTAATATCTCTCATTCTCTGTCTTGCTGAGAGCTCTAGTTCTCCTGGATCATATGCTGCACTTCTGTTTCCATCTTCCCCATGACTCTTCATCCCTGCACATCTATTACACATTAGACAATGGAACATGTCAGTGTTATCCTAGGTCATGCATGTAGCAGCTCATGATTAGTGATAGTTTAACTATCCTTTAACAGTATAAGAGTTTTCCCATGATACATCCCTAGGTGTATGTCTGTCCATACAACCAGACAGACACACACACACACACACTCACATACACACACTAACACACCTGAACATGCTCACACAAACACATTAACAAGAATAGTATAATGACGTAAAGACATCAGTATTTCAGTAATGTAAAGAGGGTTTAGTGTAATTTCAGAGGAATTTCCATTGAAACCATCCCTTGCTGTTGGAAGTGTTACTCATGATCTCAAGTTCAAACTTGCCAAATGGTTTAGTAACAGTCGAATGCTTCAAGACAGAAAAATGGATGAGAGCATCCTCCAGACTGCCAGTGCGTAAAAAGAGAGCCGCCCAGAGTCCAGACAGACCCAGATATGACAGTTTACCTCTATGCCATGAGTTCTTCGTGCAATTCCGGACAAAATGTATTCATTTATTGAAAATAAATAAATAGTTTCTTAAATTGCTGAAAATTATACATTTCAAATAAATATTTTATTTGAAATGAAATTCAGATTTAAAATCTTGTTTCAAATGTTTTTAATTCAGTCACAATGACCTTGGACACCAGTGGTTTCCATTGATGGGTCGCTCCTCCTGGGGCATGACCGAAGACTGGGTTGTGGCTTGAAAACGTTGAATTTGTTTATTTGCTTCGTCACATAGAAATGAGTAAAGCTTTATCTAGGTAGATTACATCCATTGATAGTAAATAAGTCACATCATAGCCCAAATCTTTTTGGGAAGTGGACCGAAGAGCAGTACTTAACACGATAAGCACTCCCCATGCGTTATCATTTGTTGACTTCTGTAACCGTAAAAGCCTGTCACGCCCTGGCCTTGAGAGGCCGGTTGTCTTTAGTTGGTTTGGTCAGGGCGTGAGTTTCTATGTGTATATCTATGGTTAGTTCTAGGTTTATATTTCTATGTTTGGCCGGGTGTGATTCCCAATCAGAGGCAGCTGTCGCTCGTTGTCTCTGATTGGGGATCATACTTAGGTAGCCTGGTTGCCTACCTTAGTTGTGGGATCTTGTTTATGACTCTTGTTTGGCTTGTTTAGTGTAGCCACTGTTGAGCTTCACGTTGCTTTCTGTTGTTTTGTCGTGTGTTTATCAGTTCTCATAAACATGTATGCATACCACGCTGCACCTTGGTCTGACCCGTCTCTCAACGAACGTGACAGAAGATCCCACCTCCAACGGACCAAGCAGCGTGGCCAGGAGGAACAGACATCCTGGACACAGGTGGGGAAAACGTTTTGGACATGGAGATTTTAGCTGGTAAAGGACCCTGGGCGAGGGAAGAAGCCCAGGAAGGAGAGGATCAACGGCGAGGCCGAAGGTGCCGACGACGAAGGAAGCCCGAGAGACAGCCCCAAGAAAATGTTGGGGGAGGGCACACAGGGTGGTTGGCGGAGCCAGGGTTCAGAGCAGAGCCAACTCCTCGCATTCACGCTAAGAAGCGTGTGACCGTGCAGGCTCCGTGTTATGCGGAGATACGCACTGTGTCGCCAGTGCGCCTGCACAGTCCAGTGCATCCTGTGCTAGCGCCACGCACGTGCCGTGCGAAAATGGGCATCCAGCCAGGACGGGTTGTGCCGGCTCAACACTCCTGGTCTCCAGTACGCCTCCTCGGTCCAGCAAATCCTGCGCCGGTTCTACGTACTGTGTCTCCAGTGCGCGTTCACAGCCGAGTGCGTCCTGTGCTAACGCCACGCACATACCGTGCGGAAGTGGGCATCCAGCCAGGACGAGTAGGGCTAGCTCTACGCTCCAGACCTCCAGTGTGCCTCCACAGCCCGGTACGGCCTGTGCCAGTTCCACGCACCAAACCAGTGGTGCGCGTATCCAGTCCAGTACGGCAAGTACCTGCTCCCCGCATCAAACCAGTGGTGCGTGTCGCCAGCCCGGTACGCCCCGTACCTACTCCCCGCACCAAACCAGTGGTGCGCGTATCCAGTCCAGTACGGCCCGTACCTGCTCCCCACACCAAAGCAGTGGTGCGTGTCGCCAGCCCGGTACGCCCCGTACCTGCTCCCGCACCAAACCAGTGGTGCGCGTATCCAGTCCGGTACGGCCCGTACCTGCTCCCCGCACCAAACCAGTGGTGCGTGTCGCCAGCCCGGGTACGCCCGTACCTACTCCCGCACCAAACCAGTGGTGCGTGTATCCAGTCCGGTACGGCCCGTACCTGCTCCCCGCATCAAACCAGTGGTGCGTGTCGCCAGCCCGGTACGCCCCGTACCTGCTCCCCGCACCAAACCAGTGGTGCGTGTCGCCAGCCCGGTACGCCCCGTACCTACTCCCCGCACCAAACCAGTGGTGCGTGTATCCAGTCCAGTACGGCCCGTACCTTCTCCCCGCACCAAACCAGTGGTGCGTGTCGCAAGCCCGATACGCCCCGTACCTACTCCCCGCACCAAACCAGTGGTGCGCGTATCCAGTCCGGTACGGCCCGTACCTGCTCCCCGCATCAAACCAGTAGTGCGTGTCGCCAGCCCGGTACGCCCCGTACCTGCTCCCCGCACCAAACCAGTGGTGCACGTATCCAGTCCAGTACGGCCCGTACCTGCTCCCCACATCAAACCAGTGGTGCGTGTCGCCAGCCCGGTACGGCCCGTAACTGCTCCCCGCATCAAACCAGTGGTGCGTGTCGCCAGCCCGGTACACCCCGTACCTGCTCCCCGCACCAAACCAGTGGTCTGTGTATCCAGTCCGGCACGGCCTGTGCCTGTTCCTCGCACCAAACCAGTGGTGCGTGTATCCAGTCCGGCATGACCCATCCCTGCTCCTCGCACCAGACCTGTGGTGCGTGTTCCAAGTCCAGCTCCGGTCAGCTGCTCCACTCCAGAGCCAGAGTAGTCTGCTCCACCGGGGTCTAGTTCAGCTCCGGTCAGCTGCTCCACTCCGGAGCCAGAGCAGTCCACTCCACTGGTGCCCAGTCCAGCTCCGGTCAGCGGTTCCACTCCGGAGCCAGGGCAGTCTGCTCCACCGGGGTCCAGTTCAGCTCCAGTCAGCGGCTCCACTCCGGAGCCAGAGTAGTCCGCTCCACCGGTGCCCAGTCCAGCTCCTGTCAGCGGCTCCACTCCGGAGCCAGAGTAGTCCGCTCCAGCGGGGTCCAGTTCAGCTCCGGTCAGCGGCTCCACTCCAGGCCCAGACATCAGCCCCTCTCCAGGGTCGGGGCCTCCCACACCAGGGTCCAGACAGGGCTTGGTGCATCGTGGGAGGAAGGAGAGGGGAAGCATCGCGCCGAGGTTCAGACCGGACCAGGGGTGCAACGGGGAGGCAGTAAGGGAGAGGACGTCACGCCCGGAGCCGGAGCCTCCTCCGAGGCTGAATGCCCACCCGGACCCTCCCCTAATGAGTCAGGTTGGTGTGGCCGGAGTACGCACCTTTGGGGGGGGGGGTACTGTCACGCACTGGCCTTGAGAGGCCGGTTGTCTTTAGCTGGTTTGGTCAGGGCATGAGTTTCTATGTGTATATCTATGGTTAGTTCTAGGTTTATATTTCTATGTTTGGCCGGGTGTGATTCCCAATCAAAGGCAGCTGTCGCTCGTTGTCTCTGATTGGGGATCATACTTAGGTAGCCTGGTTGCCTACCTTAGTTGTGGGATCTTGTTTATGACTCTTGTTTGGATTGTTGTGTGTAGCCACTGTTGAGCTTCACGTTGCTTTCTGTTGTTTTGT